>NC_134700.1:268202283-268383090 GCF_043290135.1 Rhipicephalus microplus
TGATCGATGGGACTGAAGAAAAAACATGTGCCAATGTAACTTTAGTTGCTGTCGAAATGAGACAGACGTTCACGGAAAGGTGCAAGCCCGAATTGATGAAAGTTTGTTGAAATAGGAATTGCCGCTGAACAGGACGTTTTGACTATAGTAGACATTCATCTGTGTGTGTGTTTGTGTTGGGCATGTGGCGGAAGGGGCATTTTCGATGCAGGCGAAAATGCTTGAGACCCGTGTAGATTAATTCAGGTGCACGTTAAAAAAAACTTCAAATGGCCAAAGTTCACCAAGCCCTCCACTACGGCGTCTCCCACAATCATATCGATATGTCAGGGTGTTAAACACTAACAGTCATTTTATTATATTGCAATGGTTCTGCGATGTAAAACCCCAACAATCATCAAGAGTTTTCAAATAGTGAAGTATATTGATTTAACCAAATTCTTCTGAATGTTTCTTCCAGATCAAGACAAATAACATCGACGGATACAAGGTCAAGCCCTTCTTTGGAATCATTCCACTTAACAGCACTGTGAGCGTCAATGTGGCCCAAAATCCAGGTAAGTAATTTAAAGAAAATTTAAACAATTCGAGCCTTTTTAAGAAGCTAATTTACCGTATAGGACAGCAACCAGAAGGAATGGAAAACGTCTAGCATAGGCGAAGCTATTTCTGGCATGTTTGCTTGGGATTTCAGGATTATGGCGTGGTGCACCTGAGCTCGACCATAGCGGCCGAATTTCGATGCAGGGAATGTGCAAATAATAATAATAATAATAATAATAATAATAATAATAATAATAATAATAATAATAATAATAATAATAATAATAATAATAATAATAATAATAATAATAATAATAACAGCCAGCTACCCTTTGTGAACACTGTCGCAACAGCGTAGCTGATGCCCCTCTTTCACCGAGCTATCGTACTCCTATGTTTTTCAGTTCAGTTCAGTTCATTCAGTTTATTCATTCATTCAAAATACAAAATTCGTAGAATGTAGTATGCAGACGAGGGTCCCAAAGTCAAGCGACTGCAGTGGGACCCTCGGTTAACAATAACAATAAAATGAATAATTATAACAGCACGTAAAATACGCAACACATGTGAAAAGTAAACAGTGAACTTACATAAAATAACATCAAGTAAACAAAAAAGGCAGTCAGAATGCGTCACAAGAACAATAGTAATAAGTTATACAAGTAAAACATAATCACGCCATAAGGCAATAACCTAAATTTGCAAAGTCTTTCCAATTTCATGCCCGGATACATAAGAATCGTTAAGTAATCATCGTTGTCAACCTAGTTATGCAAGATGAAGTTTTTAAGATCACGTTTGAATGCATGAAAAGGTGGCGATAATTTTAGTGTATAGGGCAGGTTATTCCACAATTTAATGACCGCGAAGGCGGACGTCATTTTGCCATAATTGGTGTTACATTTAGGTAAAAGGAAGTTTTACATTTAGGTAAAAGGAAGTTTTCAAGCCATAACTTCATTGACACTTGTTCGGCAGCCCGTTCCGGCGTCAGCTGTCGCTGTCGTCGCGTGGCATCTTCCTCGGGAAAGGTCTTGGTCATTGAAAAAAAAAAAAACATTAAGTACAACGCCCTCGTTTACGCACCACCGCGACACCCACTGACCCATTTCTCGATGCACCGCCGGATTCCCTAGCTGAGCGTCACACTCGCCCTTTCTCGACGCGGCTCTCATTGGTTCTCTTTCCGCAAGTCCTCACTCTCCCCCTCCCTGGTGCCTCACTCATTGGCTCGTCGGTCAATCTTCACCCTCGCCACTCTTTGCATGGCGTAGCCTTCCCCTTCTTACGGAGCCTTACTCTAGCCACTCTGCGATGCCACGTGATCAGCGATACGCCATCAGACGGCAAAGCTTCAACTAACAGCAGTTTGCTGTTACAACGATCGTGTGCTAAGGTTTAGGTGCATGTTAAACAGCGTCGGGTGGGCTAAACTAATTTTATGTCTCTGATTACGGCATGCTTCATCTTAGCTGCTGGGCTTAAACCTCGTGAATCTATTGCCAATTATTACTAAAGGTTTCATCAGTAACAATGATCATTAGTGAAGCTACGGTGAAAGCTACATTTTGTATACCTCAACCATAGTAAAAAAAGAAGGTAGCTTTGAATTAATCTAGCAAGAGTGCTTCATTTTTGTACTTTCATACTTTATTAGACAAATGCTTCTATGATGGTATAGCCTCGGAGATTTGACCAAAGCTTACTGGATTAAAAGGACAAAAATTTTAAATAGTTCACACGACTGTAACAACTGGATGAAACGTTTCTACGTTGGTCATTGAGCATCAGTCACTGTTCCTAAATACACTACATCTAACTTATCACTGACAGCCTCTCGTACTCCGATTTATGTAAGAGTTACCTAGCACAATTCCCGGCTCATAAAATGCAAAGCTTGCTAGTCAGAACACAGATCCCGAACTACGTAATCTATAAGATATTACCTGAAAAAGAAAGGCTGATAACCGCACAACAACTGCTTTGTATTTGCTGCCAGAGTTAGCGTTCTAACCAAACGTTTATGCTTAGACTTTGCAAGTTCCATCAAAATGTACGGTAGCGTCCAATGTTAAAGGGAACTCTCAGATTCAATATTGCTGACCCTCTAACAACAAACCGTTATGAAAAGAATTTGCATGCGCATAACTAATCCGCCAAGACGAGTCATAAATTTCAACCACCAGTAGTCTTAAGCATATACAGGCTACTATGTTTCCGTCAGATTGTGAAATCTAAACATGCTGTGCACTCGGGTGCTACCTATAACAGCGGATGCGTCTGTACAATGTAGTGACTTAATCTGCCGCTCGTACGGAGTACCTGACTACACCGATGAACATAGGATGTTTACTCTGAACCGTATTGTATCTGACCCACAATTGCTCTTTAGTTAAACAGCCACTACTGACGTCATTGATTACACTGACTGGTCGAGCGACGTGGCTCTCCTTACACAAAATAAGCCACCGGAAATGTTTCTCGGGCTCAAGCGCGTTCTTTTGATCTCGCTGCGCCGCAGGCTCGGAGTTCCACGCATCCGACAAGCTTCTCATCATGACCACGGGGATTGAAACCCTGGAGATCAGCCCCCGCGAGCTCATTGACCACTGGAGATCTGTCGCCAAGGAGAACATCAAAGAACACCGGTGAGTGAGCGAAGAGGACTGACGTTGCTCACCTCAAAAGCACTGCGTTTTAGTAATATAGCCATGTCATACGTCTTTGTAATGCCTTATGAAGTGATAATCCGTAGTGAACCTCTATAACAGCGAAGCTTTCGTATAGTCAACACATTAATCGAGTGCAGTGCTAATCAGCCATGGATGTTGCGGGGAACTCCTTGTGAACCGGTGGAAGTAATGAGAGACCGCTTGCAGTGGGAGGAAAGGGTGAGAAGTCGTAAGTGAACGCAACGTGCAACGTGAAATATTTGCCTTTCTCCCTGGCAAAGGATGGCGAAACTAAAGCGCCACGCCGCTTCTATCTCAACAACTTGTCTACTGTAGCCACAAATGAGCTCTGCCTCAATGCAGACTTGTTACGCGGTGAAACACACTAAAATCCGCAGTGGACATTTGCGGGACGTGATGTGCCTTAGCAAAAACGCATTATCGTTTTCGCGGATCACACCGGTCGTCACGTTGAAGTACGTCTTGCGGAGGTGCTTTTCGGCGGCACGCTTCCAGTTTTCTTGGGCAATATTTGGCAACAGCGAGTTTTAATTTCGCCGTATACATAATTTCTGTAGCACATCGCAGGGGAACCGTCAAAACTCGTCTACCGGATGGCGAAAGCTAAACTTCCGAAATGGTGGTGGCGGTGGTGGTTAGCAGATGAGAGAAGGCACCTAATTTCTGCAACCCGGTCGGGAGCACGGCGCAGTCGAAATGGACCAAGCGTGGGTTGCAGCGTGGACGCTGACACCGAGGGGAATAGTTGGCGCGACGGCCCTCGCTTGCCTCCGATGCAGAAAATCGTCCGTGCCGTGGCGCGAGCGTGCATTCTCGCCCTTGTCGGGGTGGTAGAGATTAGGAGTTGGGGAGAGAGCCCAACGCTCGAGCAGTTCTGGCGACCCGTCAACGTGTTTGTGTTCGGGTGCGGTTTTACCCAAGTTCGGGAGAAGTCCTCTGAAGAAAGGACTTCGCAGTCGCAGCCTGTTTGACTGCACTACTACTACTAAGTGGTTCTAAGAGAGAAAGGAAGAGAAAAGTGAGCCCCGTAACTGTCTGCTTCAGGGAGCGACACTTCAACAGTAGCTCACAAGAGATGGGGGTGAGGAGGGATTAAAATATAAGGATTAAAGGTATATATAGAGAGAAAGATGCACTAGGCCGGTGAGCGAGGACAAATCGAGGGGATAGGAGAGATAGGAAAGATGCAAACACGCTCACAGGAGTCCGAGGACGGGGCACCACTTGTGAGAGCTCTTGTCGGCGTCAGGAGATGGCGTAGGGCAAGTCGGGTAGGTCAGAGCTGCACTGTCGTCGAAGGTCGGCGTCAGGAGAGGACGTAGGGCCAGCCCAGTCAGCCAGAGCTACACTAATGTCGGAGATCGCGAGGGCACAACCGGTCGGCACGGAATCCAGCGAGCGAGCCCGCCGACTGCACTCGTCTGCTTGGCGAGGCGCGCACCCAGCCGAAGCATCGAAATGTCCAAAGGTGCTCGCGCCGGCGAGCTGGCTCGGGCGGGTCGGGGAGTGCGTAAATACGGTCCATTTATTTTACTTCTATGAGGGTGTTGTTTCTAAATGAAACTTTCAGTTCCTAGTAGCGCCTTGTCCTGTGTTCTTCCAAAAGACTCCGTTCTTTCTAGTGCTTCATCATACCAAACTACTTTTTATTGCGCACCACGATTGTATTGCACAAAATCAAAATATGAATATAGTGCAGCGAACTCTTTCGAAAAATGAACGCTGTGATCTGCGCCTCGGCGATGTTCAGCCCTCCTCCATTTAATTCAAAGTTTTCGCTCACTGGTGTTCAGGGTGTCACGGTGTTGGCGGTGTCTTGACATTGTTTTTATGTGTTTGTTTGAGCGTCCTGTACTTTACAACGAACCCGTCACCTACTCACGTTCATCCACCACTATGACACTTATCTTTGTAGCATTGCTTCGAAAGATTGCCATAAAACCACTCTGCAAACCAACATTTTCGTGCAACTCGCACCCTGACTTTTTTTTGTGTGTGGGGGCTATATGCTAAAAAACAAAAAATCATCCGCGAAGCACAGCTTAACTAATGTTTCGTTGGGTGGCGCTCACTTCGTCAAAGTAAACTTATCCAGTAACTCAGAGGACTGCGTAACCACTTGCGAGCACGTAAGTAAACTCGCCTTTCGCTCGTTGGCGGTGTTCTTCACCGAATTCATGTACTACTGAACAATAAGTAAACGTGATTTTGACAGCGCATAAATGAACGGGACAAGGAGAGAAAAGAGACAGACGAGGGCTGATAAGAGAACAAGCGTCTTTTTTTGTTGCTGTTGACCGCTTGACCTCTTCTCTCTCTCTCTTTTTTTTTGTTCCACCCCTTTGTGCGTTGTTGAAATGAACGTCTACCAACTATACCGCATATCGACCCTCATAAGTAGCCGCCAGCAAGTAGTGACGATGATGACGTACGTAAACTCTTTGCGGGTTGTCCGCTTTCGTGTTATTTATACTCTTGTGGCATTGCGAGCAGGCTGCGCTGCGTCAATGCGTCGGGCACGGTCTCCAACAAGCCGACGTCCGAGCTGAAGGAGGTGACCTCGCGCTCCGGCACCACCGGACCGCGCCAGTCGGTCATCGGCAAGGAGAAGTCGTACCAGTCGTTCTGCCCACCCAAGCCCTCCTCTCCTGGCACCTCTACGCAGCTCGAGATCCTCCAAGACGTCGTCGGTGAAGTACAGAACAAGGTACGTGCCTCGCCAAAAAGTCGCGAGGTACCTCAAAGCCGTATGCATTTGTTCAAAGTGACCGTAGGGCAAAAACCACCTTTTTCTGCTTCCATTCATTTCATTCATTTCATTTTATTATACTGTCAGCCCCATTTGGGCTATAACAGGGGTGGAAAAAACCAATATACATACAAAATATAGGTACTCCCTATACAACTTCTATTATACATAACGATGAGTTTTCTGTGAGCTTCCGTGAGCTTTCTGTACCTCATGTGGTTTTGCAGCACCTCTGGGATGAGACGACCTTTGATCAAGTGACGACGTCATGCGATGGCGTTTTGTGACCTCATGATGATTTCACTGATTTCGGTGGCCTTTGGCGGCACCGTGACGGTATATGATGACGTAATCACGCGATTTTTTCAGCGTCACTGCATTTCTCGCCATAGTCTCCTATAAATACACTAGAGGGAACTCTGACACTAGTGTCTATGGGAGCTGCAACGCACGGTGCTTCAGCAATTATGGGAATGATGGGTAGTACATGAATTTGTCTAATTTTCGCACTTTCGGCTCCGGTTGGCTTAGCGTGGCTTAGAGCTGCTTTATAATGAAACAGCAATGGGCAAATGCTCAGCAGTTGCGCTTCACTACCTTAATCTTTTAGGCTTACCATTTGAAATCGGGTCACGAAGTTCAAAAGGGGTCGTCCTTTTCTTCGGAATGAAACCGAAACACAGCAATAAACGAAGCCACAAGCGTGATTTGCCGCCCGAAAGTACGAAGACTAGGAAAATTCGTGCACTATCTATCATTCCTATGGTCGCTGAACGATGGCAGCTCCAGAGTATCCTTTAGTTAATTTTAGGAAACTCAATGGTTGACGCTACCGACGGTAACGTTTCGCATTTGGTCGGGTTTGGGAGCTTTTCTCTGTAATAACTTCTGCATTACTACAGAGCATCTCAAATGACCATGATGTCAGGGCAGTGAAGGTTCGGCTTTGATACTGACTTGGAAACCACCAATAGTGAATGATATTCAGACAGACTTTTACACGTTGCACGGCATAAGGAAACAATCGAACTTCAATTATTTCCTTGATATGTAGTTGATTATAGTGGTTGATTACAACACAGGAAAAGTAATTGAGCAATTAGAAAATATAATAAATTACTTTTGTGTTACGTTCTCTGAAAATTTATTGTCGTAAGTTTACGCAAACCACAGCGAATTGCAGTTAGTTGCTTGCATGACAGGAAAATGGCCGGAGGCTTGCGGGAAGGTTGGGAGGCTTACTGTGACTTCTGTGATGTAGTGTTGCAAGTTAACTTTGAATAGGAGATTTTGCGAAGTTGTCGTCGCTGATTCTTCTACATTCCTCATTAAGAGGTCAGATGCTGTAGGCCCAACTCTCTCTCAAATGATGCGATGGAGAAAAGTGCGGGTTTATAATCTATGAACTCCTTGTGCAGCAGCACGCATAGTTGCGCAGCGTTACGAAGCTGGTATTGAGTTACCTTATTTTCAACTCTGCGGAACGTAACAGAGATGCAGCGCTCTCTGAACTTATTCTATTTCTTCTCTGCACGCACGCATGCATACGCCACACTTGCTGTTTTGCGCATGCATGAGAGCCGCTAAAAATTTAGAGAGCCTCAGCAAAAACAAACAAAAAGGAAAAAAAAAACCAACGAACAGCTTTGCGCGAGGCCATTGCGTGGTGCGAGCGCGGCCCTGATTGAAACATCAAAGAAGCCGTGGCTCTGCGTTTCCGATTTGAAGATGAGGGTTGGCGGGCGCACCAGATAGTTTTCTCCAGCCACGCTTACAGCTTGTGTTACAGGTTGCACTCGACTTCGCACACTTAATCAGGTGACTAGCGGGTCGTACAGCGAGACCGAATTCACCGTTAACTCGGAGAAACGGAGGCTCAATCGCAAGAACAGGGACCTCGTTCTTCGAATTGCATACTTCGGCTCACTGTTCGTTAATCTGAAAGCGTGCCCATTATTGTAGATTGATGAGTTATCATCTCAAAGCGTAAAATTCTTTCGGAGCATAAGAACTATACTGACTCAAATTTTGTACAAAAATAATTGAAATAGGCAAAGTATACCTTCTGAGGTAAGATACTTATTTGAATAGATTCGAACGAACCGCCGGTGGAGGAGTTCTATGTTCTACTTTAAGGTGTGATGAACAAAGAATAACTCATTTGAACTCTGCGCATTGGTGCAGAACGGGACTGTGAAATAAATGCACAGGAATGACGGTGTGGCACTGACAGATAGGCACTCTAGCCCCAATTGCCCCCCCCCCCCCTTCCACCGGCCTTCCCCTACATTTGTTTTAATGAAGACACAAGAACAGACACTGCGTACCCAAATTTTCAATATGATTAATATAAGGAAAATAGATGCAAAGAACGGTGAGAACAGTGGTAACAGGCGCAAGTAATGACTATCAACTCTTGATTTCCTGCGTTCGCCACGTATATTTTCTGGTTGCCACGCGTAAAAGAAAATAGGTACCGTTCATTGAACGACTTGGAATTCTCAAGCGAAGTGCTTGTGCAACGATGTGCTTAGTCGTTGGCAGTCGGCACAAGCCTGAGTCATTCAATGAATATAATATAATTGCTGCTGGTTGACGCATAATAATGCGATAGCGTTGAAGAGCTCGTCAAGAGGGAATTCCGGCGTCGGCGTTGTTGGCTTTGAGCGAAAAATCACCTTGCGCGTGACCGAAAAATCGAGAACGATTCAAGAAAAATAAATAATAAAAAATCCCGAGTCGGAGTGGGGATCGAACCCGCGTCTTTGGGTCTGAGTGGAGATAGAACCCGGGGTAGTTTGCGTGGCAGGAGTGTGTTCTTCCACAGGAACACGCGTCTGCTTGAGAATGCAGTGAAAATAACTTGCTCTGCTTGGAAATGCAGTGAAAGTAGCACTCAGACACTACAAACACACACGTCCTGTATACATGCTTCACAATACATCAAATATTGCCGTAATAATGCGTGGTACAAGCGCCCATTGCCATCGGGCGTGAGAACATGTGATAATCATAATTACGTCGCGGTTTAAAGCCGGCAACCCACTGCAAAAGACACACGCTGCACCTGTTCCCCGAAGGCCACGTAGTGGGTGCATAGCAAGCTCGAAAAGGTTTCATGCACTAAATGTTTGAAGTATATATATACGCACTAGGAATAGGATATCGCTATCGTATTCAACCCCCAAAGTCGAAGCTTTGGGGCCCCCTAATTTTTTCTATATTCGGCGAACGCAGGAAACAAAAAGTTGATAGCGCTGATTTCAATTCAATTTAATTAGATTCTACGTGTAATTCGATTTCCTGGTCTTGCGTGTTCCTTCTTCGTGCTGTTTTTTACGTTCGCGTTGTTCTTAGCATCATGATTTACCGACTTCTCTAAAAAGCTTCGCTACTATAAAAAAAACGTGTATATCATTCAATATATCGAAAGTCTTGTGGTCATAAGTTAAAAAAAGTTTGCACGAGAACTGCTAATTCCGCATACATAAAATCGCGGCAGCAGGTAAGCACCTTATCTTATCGATGACTAAGTGGAATTCCTGACGGGTGCTGCATAGGGTAAAACGCAATTGAATCTAGGTTGAAATGCAATATTGACCATTATGCTGAAAAGCTCAATGACAATACGTCTGTAAATAGGTAAACTTTTTTATCTTATAGACGACCAACATACGATTTCAAGGTAAGGTTTTTCATAAGGAAGACACATTATATAGATTCCAAATGAATTTAATTTAACGTGGGGCTTTCGACAATGTTAAACACAGCAGCATCCTGGCTAACTTGAGCTCCACCGATTGCATACGATTTCAAGGTAAGGTTTTTCATAAGGAAGACACATTATATAGATTCCAAATGAATTTAATTTAACGTTTATCTCATCGCGACGCAGCGTTATTGATTGCTTACCCAAAAATTTAACTTTAAAACTGCTGAAAATTGTAGATTTATCAATGGAACTTCTTCTGCACACCTTGCTTGTCATGTTTGAAGCTCACCATCGTGCCTTTCAATGCTACTTCAAGCTTGTACCTCATCTGTGCGATCTCTTTTTTTTTTCATGCGCTGCATTGAGCGTGAATACTATCTACGCCGTTCAGGCGGTATTATTATAGCTATTTCTGTGCAACCCACTGCTGCTTCATAATTTTTCTATGCTTGTCAATTCTTCTATATGATTTTACGCTAATTTTTGCACTCTGTTGTGTATTTTTTATGGTGGGCTCACACAAGTTCTGCCTGTGCAACGAATGTACGTAGTCTCTTTGCAAGCGTTGTTGTCGATGTTGAGTGCTCTCGTGCACAAGAAATGAGTTTTAATGAGCGTTAGATTGTAGTAAAAAGAAAGTAAAAATAAATACCTCACCGGATCTCTTACGCGTTCGTGTAAGATAGTTTAAGACAACCGGAAGGTGCAAGTCAACCTCTTCTTATTTTTCTTCTCAGTCCGCGTACTGATTTTGCTCGGCGCCCCCCGAAAGCTTTCCGAGTCTAACGGGGTTCTGCGCTGCCTTGGGGACCGGCACACCTATGCCTAAATAATGCCACTGATGACGGACGCCGTGGTGATGTCATGATGACATCACAAAAATTTAGACGTCACGATGACGTCATAACATAACGTCATCATGTGGCGATTAACCTTTTTTGGCATCACCCGTCTTGATGACGACGGTCAATTTGAATGGTGAATGTGAAAAAAACTATCGCATTCGCCCTGTTTTGTTCCACACAGCTCGGCGAGGTGTGCAAGGAGATGGGCGCCATCTCTCGACGCCAGGATCACTTCCTTTACGTCTCGTATGCTGGATTGCTTCTGCTCTTTGCCAACCTCCTGATGATGGTCATGGTGAAGAACTGCCAGTCGTCCACCGAGTGGTACTGCTGAGGAGGGCTGCGTTGTAGACGGCCTGAACACGTTTGAACAGTGTGAACTGCACAGCCCTAAACGAGAGACGGACTGGCACTGGCGTTAGGATGAGCGTCAACGTGCCTGACCGAGAAAAATCGGAGCAAGAAAAAAAGAAAGAAAAAAAGCATACAAAAGAAGAGAACGTCACCTCAGTTACGACACTGTTCACCTAGTCGTTGTTTTTTTTGTACTTCGTGTAAAAAACTTGGAGTTGTCAGTTTTTTTTTGTGTTCATGTGCACTCCAAATAAACAAACTTGTATAAAAGTTGACTGTTAGCATGTAAAAAAGTGTTTATGTAAGCATTGTTCTCTGTAGGATCAATATCGTAACACGTTTTTATTACATTGTTTTGGTTGTTATTGTTGTTTGGAAGAGGTGTTTATTTTTTCAGATATTTTAATGAGGGTGGTGTACTGAAAGCCATTGGTCGTGTTTTCTACGCATTGCCCGATGTTCGTCGTGCTTATGTTTACATTTGTCCTACAGCAGTGTATCTCTATTAAATGAAGTTTGCTGAATGTTTTGCGAAGTTTGCTGAATGTTTTGTCGAGCTCTTCGAATGACTCCGTGAATCTGTTCGTTGTTGGCTCTTGCCACATCATTTAAACGAGGTAGCGGGGAGCGCTTGTTCGGAGCAAGTTGCTGGCGTTTCGGTGCGCCGTCTTGGGATGACAGGAGCGGCTGAGAAGATGTACACAAAGCGCAAACTAACAACAGGACCGGCTCGGAAGATGTACACAAAGTGCAAACTAACAACTGTTTTATTCCAGCACAAACAGTGATACATTTTTATACACAAAGTAAAGAGAAATGCGTGAGTTTGGTTCAAGACATACGTGATAAAAGTAATGTGCAGCTGCGATAACGTGGTCATTCTTCGTGCACTTCAAGGCGTTTTGCACTTGCATACAAAGCGAGTACGAATTGGTCGATGTGCGCGGGCGCACATTTTCAACGTATTGCCGAAACAGAGTTTACGCGGGGAATGTCGGGATGGAGCGACTGGCGGAGCGCTTGTTAAATAATGGCGTTCGGGCAGTATTTGTGCAGCTGCCTTGAACTATAGCTTTTCCTGTGCTGTTGAATATCGGCGTTTCGAAGCTATCTCTGTACACTTCATACTGGTACGGGTGAAATTTCGGTTCAGGTACCTCATCATTTGGACGCTCAGCCTTTAAAGTTGATTGGAGGGCAGTACACCTGTTTTTCCCCCAGTGCTTGCTTTGCTCGAAGTTGAATGTAGTAACGCGCCTTCATTGAAGTTCAATACAGAGTTTGGCTCCCTTTTTCAGTTAATTGCGCTGCAATTCGTGCACTCTCGTGAGTATAGTATGCTGCATGATACATTTTTAACGTAATGAAGGACGTTGTTTGAGCGTTTTCTGACGAACTTCACCCCATAGGTTTAACACTGATGTGAAATGCAAGTACAAGCTTGATTTATGAAAAAAATTAATCCTATATAAAAACAAACGTTGCGCGCTAATAAAGTTTCGCAACGACCTAGCCTCATATTTCCATTAAACCCAAGGAACTTGCCTATCGATAAGAAAAGTTTGCGTTCGAAGTAACCCTGCCGCTCAAGGGTACGTAACACAAGTAATCCTTACACGTGCCTAAGCCAACAACACACCGCTCTAGCGGGCAGGTACAGTCGCTGCTTTATACATGAAATGTACTTGAGACGTGAAATGAAAGCAAGCAAATGCCCTGTGCGTTTCCGTTCGAAAAGAAGATCAAAGTTTTCTGGGCACGCCGGATGGTGATGAGAAATGACACATTTTATTTTTTTACAGCAATAAAATTAAGCATTGGCTGACCCGCGCACGTCATTTCGTTTAGCTGCCAGGGTGTTCGAACGTGACTTTCGCATTGAGCTGAAGATGTGAATTAGGTCAGCTTCTCAGACGTAGTTTCCTAAAATTAACTAGAGGGGACTCTGGCGCTGCGATCGCTCAGCGACCGTGGGAGTTATGGGTACCACATGAGTTTGCCTATAGTCTCAGTACTTGCGGGTGGCGAACACACTTGCGGCTTCGTTTGCTGCCATTTTGTTTCGAAGGAAACAACAAACCGTTTTTCACTTCGTGACCCAATTTGAAGTGATAAGCCTAAAAAGATTAAAGTGGCGAAGCGTAACTGGCGAACATTTGCCGATTGTTGTTTTGTGACTAAGCAGCTTCAAGCTACGCGAAGCGAGGGGGGAATGTGAAGTACGAAGACTTGGCAAATCCATCTCATAACCAGAATTCTCATGCTCGCTGAAGCGCTATGCGTTACAGCTTCACATGCTCTGGCAGTGCCCTGCGTTACAGGATTTTAAAACAGAAGAAGACTGGACGACGGCAATCACAGACCCCAGACAAGACGTCCAGCTTCAGGCTGTCCAGAGGGCCCGTGAACGAGCGGAGAGGCATGGCCTCTCTGTTCCGACATGGGACTAGCCAACGGCTGGGTGGGGACCTACATAGTTGGCCCGCTGCCTTGCCTCTCAGGACCAAATAAAGGGCTTTGTCCTGTCCATAGACACTAGCACCAGATTTCCCTCTAGTGTATATTTAGAAAACTCTATGCTCTAAGAAGTAAGCGTGCTCAGCGTAAGGTATGTTGAAATTTTTGTCAACATACGCCGTGTCTGGCAGGGAAGTACTGAATCTTAGACAGTAATGTATAGCTAAGCTAGCAAAAGAACTTGGGCTGTCATGTATACCTCGCATGTGTTAAGGATGAATACTTTGAGAGTGTGTTTAAACAAAAAAAAAAACACACAAAATTAACATAGTTTTTGGATGCTAAGAACACACTCGCTAATATCGATGGTAAGTCAAGCAAATGTTAGCGGTCTTGCTGCACTTTTATTTTTTTCTTTTAGCCAAAAAGTCCTGTTTGCATATGTCTCGTGAAACAGGAATCGCAGAAAACATCACGCAAA
Source organism: Rhipicephalus microplus (assembly GCF_043290135.1). Taxonomy (NCBI): domain Eukaryota; kingdom Metazoa; phylum Arthropoda; class Arachnida; order Ixodida; family Ixodidae; genus Rhipicephalus; species Rhipicephalus microplus. The sequence continues at coordinate 268,216,118 of NC_134700.1, forward strand.
ATATGCATAATAACCAGTTGTGTAGTTCTGTTGACTGTGCAGTTGTTTCCTTAGTGTGTCGCCTTTTCTTCGCACTGTTTATTATGATGCACCCATATCGCATCATAAGGCAATGCGCCAAACTAGTTGGACAAGCTAGGAAGGCTAAGTTCCTGAATTACGGAATGCCAATATAGTTCTAAGAAAAGTAGTATGGACGTTCAGATATAGATCCTTTTGTCCGTTCAGGCATAACCATCTTCGCTTATGTTCGGCGGCGCCCTGTTCGAGTCTTCCAACAAAGCAGAGCACGCGTACAGGAAGTAGCCAAAACGAGAAAGCTAGAAGTCGACTCACCGTAATAGTTTAGGCGTAAAAAATTCGTGCCACTATCGGTCAAAAGCGATCACTACCATTGCTGTATTTTTTTTTCAGTTTATATTATATCGCACAGTTGTGAGAGCTTCGGCATGAAAGTGCCACTTGGGCGCGAAGGCAGGTTGATAAGATTGATTGATTGATATATGGGGTTTAACGTCCCAAAACCACCATATGATTATGAGAGACGCCGTAGTGGAGGGCTCCGGAAATTTCGACCACCTGGGGTTCTTTAACGTGCACCGAAATCTGAGCACACGAACCTACAACATTTCCGCCTCCATCGGAAGGTTGATAAGATTGGGAGAATATGATCAGAGAAGTGCAGAACTGTTTAAAAAAAGAAGGAGCTTTCCCAATAATCTAGAGTGGGTGTGAGCCATACATGTAGGTCGTCGTCATCGTAATCACTGTGTAAGGCTTCAGAAGTCACGATGCTAGTCAATCTTAGCAACTTAATGTGGCCCTCCTGGCTAACGCTGTAGGTATTTCCTTGGCGTAGACAGAGTAGAGTCGATCCACAACCTGTCGCGGATCATGCAAGAATGTCCAAACTAACGCCAGAAACTAATGGGCGAACCTGGATGTGGCACTCGCGATGGAAGCATGGACCTTGTGACGCTTCTACTCGGCTCGCGCCACGTCGGGCAACCTCAGCGCGGTGGCTGCGCGCCCTGTCGTCGTCGGTGGGCGTCACTTGGCGGCAACTGCTCCTCGGCGCATGCGCAGCTAGAAGGTGTGGTGCGCAGCTGTAGCTTGCTTACTGATAAACAACGGCGCGGAGGTTATTTATTATTGTTATTTTTTTGTGGACACCCAACGTTTTACCTCCCGCTGAAGAGCTTCGCTCTTAGTAATTCTTGGAGTTTCACGTCTCAAAACCAGGATATCATTATGACGGGCATTATAGCGGAAGGCTCCAGATATTTTGACCAGCTGGGGTTTCTTACCGAGTACCTAAGTCTAAGCACACGGCCCACTCTAGCTCTTGGCCTCCATCGAAGCCTGTCGGATCACGTGCTGGTTGTTTTTGTGAGCACGTTCTTTAGGACAATACGACACATTCATGGCCTATCCCCCTAGGTGGGTTGCGCCAAGATGTTGAGAAACCAATTAACCAACACGAGTCGACACATGGTATCCCGTTGGCATGCTTTCGCTAATTCATGCATTTTTCTTGTAACTCTATATATGTAGGCTTAAGCTCAGCAAAAAGGGTCTAGCTCACCTCTCTACTCTTGCTGAATTAGGTAGCCACGCTGTCACGCGAACGAAGGGCAATCTTGAACTTATAATATCGACTTAAACAAGCTACTTTCGTAGCAAAGAGCCGAAAGAAAAAAAATGTACAAGGTAAAAACGGGGGAATAAGTGTAAATAAAGTTTAAGGAGTGTTTTCTCGCGCAACTGAACAATGCAACAAACGTGAAAAAAAAGAACAAAAAACGTGACCACAAAGGCCTTCATGCCAACACCGCCTCAACATCAGTGCCGTAGAATGTAACGGTAACCTTGATGGTACCGGCCTGCCGGGTCTAAACTGCCTCGTCCGACGTTTGAAATGGAGAACGACGTAGATGCACTAATTTCGCGCTGGTAGTGCATACCGTGCCTACCCTTCGCGGACGGGTTCAACGATGGGTTTGCGGATTGGTTCAGCGCGTTGTAACGAACGCTATGATGCCTCGTTTTTTAGCTGAGGGAATACGAGAATATAGACAGTTTCAAGATAGCGAGCGCTGTGCCCCAAAAAACTTCCGGTCACTCTATTTACCAGCTCCCAACTTCGAAACTAAAAGCACGTTTTCAAGTTTTTTTTTCTTCAAATGTAAGCGAAGTTTCTCTTTCGTTTTTCAGATAAAAGGAACGTGCGTAAATTTCAAAGGAATTTCTTATCGTTTTTATGTAGCTGAAAAGAACACTTATTTGAATATATTTTGTCAAATAAGGGAAGGAAAGTAGAAAATGAACGGGCTATTTTCCAAAGCTCTTCGTGCCCACCCACGCTGTTAAGGCACATCTGTGGACGAAACCAGATGCCATCAAGGGCCTGTGTTTGTAAACAGAGAAATGGTTTATAGCTGGTGGTGTCATCCGATGGCAGATTCGGAGCACTTCCGGTAATACTTTCTGCTGCTCCACGCGGAGCAAGTCTCTTACATTGGCAGGTTCAGAGTGCTGCTCCCTGTATGTTTTATTGACAGATCTGGAGCATCTCCCTCGCATGATTCACTCCACGGAGCAACTTTTTCTACTCCGAAAAGAAATCTGCAGATTCGACCGGAAGTCGCAATCGCCCCGTGCCTTGAAACCTCTTGAAAACGGTGCCAACTTGGGGCGCGCCAACGGACGCCAGTCGCGTCAGTTGCGCCTCGCGTCAGAGCTCTTGTTTCGCTAGCGTGGCGTCGCTGTACACACTCAAGCAAGAAGAGAGACGCACGCATCGCGTTACATTCTGACCCTGCCATTTGCTCCAGAGGGAGCGCGTGTGTTCCATTGGTAGATTCCCTTCTGTTGCTCTCCGTCAGAGTGGAGTGCTGCGGCGCGGAGTTCGTGGGTCACTCCGAAACCGCCAATGGATGACGCCATAAGTATTATTGGATGTGGTGATGTGTCACTTGGTTGTGAGGCAAACGAAGTAAATTACCTATCGTGTACTCTTGAACGCATTCTCCGAAAGCAGTCACAGTATAGAAATTAGCAGATATGAATTATTACCTAGCGGAAAAAGTACTGCGGCCGATTCATCGTCGACATCTATTCGACATGTGCTAGTAGTAGCGGGCACGTTTAAAAGTAAAGTGTCATTAGCAAAAGTGCAAGCCCATATAACGGTGCCGGTTATACCACAGTTGAAGAAAATACTTCAAAGCTCCTCATCATCAAACAAGGTTCATGAGCACACTTCTCAACTTTTTCAACTGTGAGTAAAGCTGACACTAAGCACATCTGCACAAACAAACACTAGCACAAAGTTGCCTACTCCTTACGCACACATTCCACATTAGCAAGGCGAGTTCTACGTTCGATGAACCTGTAGAGTTTACTCCTTGATCACTACAATTTCGAATAAACGCTGGTGAGTTCATAAACTGTGTTGCGCTAGCAAGCTTCTACTATTGCACCAGAAGTTACCACAACGTCGATTACAGCAACGTTGAGCTCTTCAGCTTAAAGACCACTGAAAGGTATGGTCGTGTTCTTCTGCATCTATAAAAGGACGCATTCTCTATAGCGCATCAACAACAGGCGCATGGTATTACGGCACGATGATAACTTGTCAGTTCTCGTCAAATGGTAAGGACAATCAATAGTGGCGGGATAAAGTGAGGCAACCGGTGTCATGCTTCTCGACACCGGAACTGCTGCCATGTGCTGATGAGGAAATGTATCAGTCGCATCCTCGCGCGTTACACGTTGTGCGTGCGCGGGCGACATTCGATGACATCTGGAAGGCGAAGGCGCTGGTGACGTAGCTGAACTGTGCACGGAAACGCGCGTGTCGTCACACTTCGCTCGCTGTAGAGTCCGGTAGCAACGCGACTGGTTTGCCTTCGATGGTGATGAAGTTGACCACACACGACTCGCCCTCCTCAAGCTGTTCGTCTCGATCACCGACGTCTATTTTCTGTTCTTTCTCCCCGTCACTGGCGTCCACTGAGGTTGTGTCGGTGGTGCTGGCAGGGCTAGGCTCGCCGGTGGTGGGGTCGCTTTCATGGGGAGGCGGCGAATGACTGTCTGCCTTCCTGTGGCGCTGCGTGAAGCCCGTGGCCGCGTACCAGGCGAGCGCAGCGCAACATCCGACGAGTCCCGTGGTTGCCAGCAGGAGAGCCAGAGCCATACTGCCCGTGACATGGGTTCCTGGGAGGGAGTCATATATGAGATGCTGCATTCATTTTGAACAGAGAGTAACAACTGCTGGAAAAAGGAAGTTTATTCATCTTGAGAAGTCGCCGAGAAAAAAAATGACAAGTAGGGCTAGGTTTTCCTTTAGCTTTGGGAATGTTAAGTATGTAAATCATGGTGGGATAGTGGTAGCAGAGGTTTTAGGATGAGGCACACAGGAAGGAACACAAGAATATCAACATTTCGCTGAATGCAGCGTGTTTTCATTTCATAAAAAGCGCAACAGTGGAACTTCAGGTCACCGTCACATGGAGGAAGGTCACGCGAGTTCGCCAGAAACGTCACGTATGACGTCCTACAAGGACCAAAACTTGAAATAAAATAATGTCGTTCTGGGTGGCGTTGCATAATTCGGTCATTGTCACCGGTTGCTCCGTGTAATTGGGGTGGGGAAAGAGGGGGGGGGGGGGTTAGAAACAGTAATGTACGCTGCACTGCTTCCAGGTTCTCACTATTTTGCTATCATCACTTCTGCCAGATATACTGTCGCTACCGACGCAGCTCTCTACCTGTGGCGTCACAAGTGACGTTTCTATTCAGCTCACGGCTGTCCGGCGTGTCACGGTGACCGGAAGTTCCCCTACAGCGCTTTAGAGAGCATGCTTCATCCATTTCGTTTCACGCAAATTTCTCGGGAATCACTGATAAAGTGCGGAAGTTTATCAGCGATCATTGCTCGTACAACTTCGAGCGAAACAAGCCGGTAAGTGCGCGAGATGAAACGGAGGAGGCGTCGCGCATGCGCAACGTACTTACCGTCAGCGTCACCCGCGAGCGTGGTGCTGCTTCGCTGCTCGGCTGCGATGCGCGAGTCGCGCACGTTGCTGTCTTTGTAACGCTGGTAGGTGAACACCTCGTTCTGCTCGGTGCTCGTCTCGAGCCGCGCGTTCGCCAGCAGCAGTCCGCCCGGCACTTTGGTGTGCGTCGCCACGCTGCTCTTCTTCTTGCCACGAACCAAGGGCAGGTTCACCCTGAAGAAAAATGGCCGACACGCCATTGCCAGATGCTCTGACACGACGAGAGGAGCGGCACGGGTTCAAGTAAGCTGCCCTGAGGCACATTCAGCAGCGTAGCTATTTTAAAGGGACACTAAACAGGAATTGTAAAAAAGCTAAATGCCGATGGCGTCGCCACCCTGAAATTCCTGCAACAAACGCCGTGATGTCGTAAATTTTGCGCCGTTTACTAAAGCCTATACGTAGCTCCTGATACGGAGAAATGATTCACAATGTATGCTGATGGGGCCAGAGATTTAACACATCAAGTGTCCGGAAATTTTGTCGAGGAAATGTCGGCAAAATTGGACACACTTTGAGATTCGTGACGTCATGCACGCAGATTGAGCCGTGAAATTTATAAACGGTGCTTTGACCTTGATTATTTTCTCAAACCACGAACTGATCATGCTAGAAGTAACGACATCATAGTTCTGAGAGGACGCTGTATCAATATAAACCAAGTCATTGTTTCGCTTTAGTGTCCCTTTAAGCTGTGCAATACTACGGGATTGTCCACACAAAACTGGGCGGGTATGCATCAGAGAGAGAGAGAGAGAAAGAGAAAGGATATAGAAAATATAGAGAGATAGAAAGATAAAGGAAAGACAGAGGTTGACTAAACAACACGTTCAGTTCACTTTTCTACCTGTGGAGACGAAAATAAAGAAATAAACGAGAGAGAGAGAGAAAGACAGAAAAATAAAGTCACTTTTCACAAAGCACACGAAAACAGTGCACGGTTTCGCAGGTGATCTGTCGAAGATGTTGCCTCCAAGTACTGCAATATGGCTCGCGGGGCTTGCTGGTCTGCTGTGCCGTGAGACCCGCAGAAAGCGGGTATGTGCCAAGCAGCTCCAGGTATAGCTTATCCATGCATGATGTATAGTACATATCAAAGGGGCGGGAAACGAAAGTGAGGATGAGGAGAAGCGTTGTTAGGGCGAAGGAAAAGAGAAAGGAGCTGGAGGAGGCCACGAGCTCTGCCGTTTCCACAATCTTCACTGCATAAGTGCGCAGCTACCCCATTTTCTTGGCAAACGTTTTTAATCAATGATGTATAGTGATGACGTGGACTTCTTCGTATAGCATTTACTTCATGGTAGCGCTGTTTAGAACAATAGAAACAGAAAGGGCACACTCGAAACAACAGTTCTTCAGCCAAGGGCACCTTTTCAGTGGCGCCCCTGTCTTTAGCCTGCAGACCCATCAAGCGATTGTTGATCATGAAATCACTTTATATTGCTCTCAGGGTTAGAGATTGACAAATGGGAACCGATTCCAGCGTAGAGTATCAGTCCCAGACTTTCTGAATCCTGCATAAACGACACTTCCTGAATGAATACAAATTAATTAATGACTGAAAGAGAAGATTATGCCTAGTAAGTTGAAGTGTGCACTGAGATACACTATTATTTGACAAAGCTTCTCGTTGCTGAGTGCTTGATAATTATATATCAAATAAACTGGAAAGGAACATAATGATTATGTGAGCCTGGCGACAGCGGTCGTAATTAAATGGCTGAAAAACACGGAAGTGCTCTTGTACGTAGATGTGCGCGTTAAATATTCATAAATGGTGATAAGTGGCTCACAATTACAAAATATAGTATCATTCGTACCCAAATTAGTTCAACAAGCTCATCTGCATTTTTTGTTGAATGAATAATTTATCAGAAACAGCTGTGCGAGCCTACACTGGCATGAACACAGCGGGCATGCCTGACATCATAAATATTGCAGTAAACGTAGCATCGAATAATCTGTGAACAAATTGCGCTCTTGAAGGACCTATGCAAACATTTGCTGGTACAGGTACGATGATGAGCATTACTCGCTTCTATGTTTCTCTAATGAGGACTAGGCTACTGTTCACGCTTTATTAAACCGGCCTTTGATCAACGTAAAAATAATCCGAAAATTTCCCTCTTGAGGTTCGTTCTGGGCTGAATAAGCTCTTTTTAAAATTTTTTACGGGCCTCGACTGTCGGATTCCGCCAACGCGTTGTGTGTGCCATTTTTCTTGTATGAGCCACCGTATTGACCCATGAATCGCTGGACATGTCCGTGTTTTTTCGTGCAGTATAAATCGACCCCAGCGATTCAGTTTCCTAAGTTTTTACTTTCCACTTATCTTGATATGTAGATGAAATTTCGACTTTTTAGAATGATTGCATTTCCAAGATGTTATTATAACATTGATTATGAAGGTTAATTCTGTTATCACTTTGCTTCACGATTTCGGCTCATCATCATCATCATCATCATCATCATTATTTACCCTCAAAGGACCTTTTCATGATATTACATAAGGAAAGGAGACAAAAGAATCAATAACAGCATCTCATTATAATACGAATACAAGAAAAAAAGCTGTTGAAAAATACAGCACAGGTTCTTGGAAGATCTATCAAAATGAGTGAGGACCATGAAAGGAAGTAGAAGCAATCAAAAGGAAAGCAAAGCATAAAAATAGAAGTCCGTAGCCCGCACTGAGTGGTTAGGGCGAAAATTGTGACGTTGATTTACGGGCATCATTACTTATTAAGACGGGAACAGACAACATCAGAGACGGGACGGTGACAGAATGACAGAAAATGCACTGAACTAACAACCACTGGTTTACTGCGAATGGGTGATGTATATACGCAACCTTGGCTCAGACAGCCTACACGGATCACACTAAGTGCGCCAACATAAAAAAAATCATAGCTTGTTTCCATTCTGTCGCAGATAACGTGCACAGATAGTTTGTTTTTGTGTTGGTACGTATCCAGCACAAAGCTTCGGTAAACATTCCATTTCCCGACAATGAACCAGTGGTTGTTAGTTTAGGACCTTGACTGTCGTTCTGTCGCAGCTCCCGTTTTTAGCGCTGTTTGTTCCCGTCTTAGCGATAAACTAACCTGCCTAGTTTTGTGCACTCCTGAAAGCCAACTTTCTGGGCATCTCCACGCCAATCTCGAAACACAAGATTGGTGTGGAAGTCCGGACCACTCAGATTTTAATTAAATGTCGGTGGCTCTGCAGAGATGCTTCGCAACTATTCTCGCGGGCAACCTTTTTTGACAATGAAGAGAAGGCTACACAGCCTCACTGCGCGAACGCTACCGCTAATGAATGTAGTTCCATAATTGCGTCCGCGATTTCTACACGAGAATTGTAAACAAAGCTCCTTCATTCTGCACCGGAAGCTCTTTCGGGCAGGACGCAGCAGACACCAGTGACATGATTATATCCGTATAAATTTAACACGTTGCCATTTCGTTTATATTTAACACGTTGCAAAAGAGTCGTGCCTTCCACGTGTACCTCAAGCTCTAGACCGCGGCTTCGTCTTCAGGCGAGCGTCCGCTTGATTCTCGCTCTTCCGTCTATTCGCCTAATAAAAAGCTTGGGACAAGTTTTGCCCTCAAACGGTCATCTTGCAAGAGAAACCATATGATATGTAGCTCTCACGTCATATGCTACGCAACGCTTTGTTGCAACTGCAACTTTTGACAGTTGTATACAAAACGCGCACGCGCACTGAACGGGACTACCTCGCGTATAGGAGTACATGTGCAGAAGCTCGCACCCCCCCCCCCCCCCCTCAGCACACACACACGCGCGCATGCGCGCTCGCACACAGGGAGGGCGTATACTTACGAGGCCGTGATTGTGTAAGTGTCGGGCAGGAAACTGCAGACGACCAAGTAGCGGCGCGTGTTGTGCGTGATTATGTCTCGGTTTTCGTGGACGATGATGTTCGTCTCCATCTTGGACCCGTTCTGCAGAAACAAAGAGACACGCGGGCATCCGGCAGTTTAATTACACGCAAAAGGCCGTGGCTCGATCAACAATTTAGTTTCCGTAATGCATCTGGTCCGGCACGTGCTGCATGCGCACATCTCGCTCGGCTAATCAGTGAGAACGTACAGCGACACCGTGCGGCGCGCTAAGTAAATTGAACCAGAAAGGCATTACGGCTGCGTCGCCCGCGGAGGATTGAGAAAGACTTTGTTCGCGAGTGCTAGCAACAGCTGACGATGCGAATTTGGGAGGACACGTTCGCCAACCCTTTGGCCATTGCAGAGGCTTTTCAGGCCGACGGGTCTGCTCCTATGCTGAAGCTCCACCTCTACCACATGCGACGTGGTACTTTATACGCGTTTAGGAGGTCTGGAAGCCTTGGTAACACCTGTCACATCCGAGGCACTGAACAAACTCGAGATGTGTCCCCCCCGAACGATGGAGGGGAGGAACACCATGGGATGCTGAATATGCACAGGTGCGCTCAATGTGACTTCCAACACGAGAGCGCGTGGCCACGTGAGTTCAAAGGCTGCGCATGGTTTGAACTTGTGTTTATTTCAGCAACTAAATACTATTTCCTTATTTGGGATGACACCCAAATGACATAAACACGTTTAGTAATGGAAATAAGGGCTAGTGGAAGCCATGCGCAATCTTTGAACTCGTCAGGCCTCGCGCTCCCTCTTTGCAAGCCATAATCAGTGCGACTGTATATGAATGATGAAGAAGTATCTTACAAATGCCCACAATGTACGTACAATCAAACCAGTTCTCCTAAAGAAACTTAAGAATTGTCATCACACTCAGTCTTACTTCGTCTCCTTGACAATCGAAATAGCTTATTGAGTTTTTCTATTTATTTATTATTGACACGTTACTCCTCCGTTTAAGCAGGATAGCCAGCTGGGCAGGTGCTTGTTTAAGCTTCCTAAGTTTCAGTTTCATTTCCCTTTCTTTCAATGATGGGGTAAAGTCCTATTATTCATGGCGTCGTCGTTTAACGCTTGTGGCCCTCCCCTAGTGATGCCCAAGGAACAGCTTCGTACTCTCTCATAGTAGAGTACTTAGTACTCTATATTGTTGCCCCCTTTTTCTGAACCCACGAGACATGAAGATGCTAGAAACATGGAGTTTCCCCAAATATTGCTACGATGGAATTGGAATTTACTAAATGGAATTGTGGCGCTGCGATCAATCATCTACCATGGAACTACCATGGCTATTACACGGATTTGCCACCCGACGTGGTGGACTACCCGCATGTCGAGGGATGGAATCCCGGTCGCTGCAGCCACATTTTCGATGGGCACGGAAATACTTGAGGCCCACGTACTTATATTTAGGTGCACTTTAAAAACCCAACGTGTTCGAAATTAGGTGGACTTTAAAAAACCCAAGGTGATCAAAATTGTCGGAGCCTTCCGCTAAGGTAGCTCTGATAAACCACAACAAAGTTAAACCTCACCAATAATAATAATAATAATAATAATAATAATAATAATAATAATAATAATAATAATAATAATAATAATAATAATAATAATAATAATAATAATAATAATAATAATAATAATAATAATAATAATAATAATAATAATAATAATAATAATAATAATAATTATTATTCATAGATGCGACTATTCTTCTTAGTTGCGACTTCGAAAGCACTTGTAGCTCAATTTTTTTATTTGTTTCAGATCAAAAAAGCGGTTCATTGTGAACCTAGTGGTCTTATTTGAATGGTCGACCCTGAAAGGGCCAAAGTGGTGAAGTGGGACTGATCAACTTTTGGTGAACTTCGCCTCGTGAAAAAGAGGCCGCAGGCCACGCGCTGGCCAGAAGGAATCACGCTTAGGCGAATCCACGTACACTAACCATCCTCCACACGACGGGTGAAGTGTCCTACGCGGCAGCTCCCATAGACACTAGATTTCCCTTTATAGGGTATCATTATGAAGCGCAATGGCTATAGAGCCACGTGCGTATATACTCACCACCAGTCGGCTTCCGCAGCGCTTGTGGTCGATGTCCAGTGTGTAGGCGTCTTGAGGCGAGTGGGGGTCGCCGTACACTAGGCAGGCGTCGTCGTTGCTGTCTTCCACGGCGATCTTGCCGCCGAAGAAGGGACCCGTGCTGACGACCACGCGGGAAGCGTTCGCCAGGCATCGCTCCGCCCGCGCAGAGACTGCACGTTGATAAAGAACACGCTCAGCAAAGTGCGCGTTTCTTTTTTTTTCCTTTTCTTTATTTAGAAGGGTAATACGCAACCGCGCTTTTGTAAACAACGCGCAGAAAATGCATACAGTGTGATAAATGAGGTGATTAGAGTGCATTGCGTTTTCTCGACATAGCTGCGAGAGTTCACGCGTTATTTATCTTCGCGTTGAAAACAGTCGCTTGCTTAGAGTTAGGCGAACGTTAATCACCATGCCAACTTTAAAGGTATTCACTCGCGCTAATTGTACTGGACGCTAACAAAGAGATCGGAAGAATGATCACTGCATTCTGTATGATTGAGATTGCTCTCGCTCGCGAATGGCAATCTTGCGGGTTCGGTCGCTGAGTGTATACGGGATGAAGCCCGATAGGCGCAGTGCGAGTATATAGACAGGCGTTTTGGGTGACGAGTAATTTGCGAATGTCAGACTAGTATACGAATCAGTCGCGGAAGTTTATTGCCCTTTTGCGTATACATTACGAGCATTGCGGATGGAATGAACCACATACTTTGGCATGGAAAGGGTGGACCTACTATATGCGCAGCGTTATGTTGACTTCCAAAGGCAGATCACGAGCGCTCCACCGAATTAAGATAATTCGGCCCTTTCATTCAAATATATTGTTACGGAAAAGAAGAGACGCCGTAACGACGAGGCTGGGGATTAGATATATTCCAAACCAGCGGTAATGGCATGCCCGGTTCACCAGCGATCGAGCGGAGACAACCCTTCGTCTTCCTCGTCAGGCACACACGCGCGTCGCCCCCTAGAATATCAGTATACATGCATGTAGCATAACCCCCGGCGGCGCAAGCGCCGTCTCGGCGCATTTAGATGTCAACGTCACTAGGAGAGTTGTAGGGCTTCAAGCGCGCAACATGTACAATATCGGTAGCCTGTTGGGCACATGAAGGCAATGGGGTGGCAGGACCAATTTCATATGTTACAGGCGTAACCACACGGAGGACACGGTATGGGCCTGTGTAGCGAGTAAGCAGTTTTTCTGACAAGCCAACTTGACGGGTCGGAGACCAGAGCAGTACCAAAGAACCGGGTGGAAAGTGTACGTCGCGGTGTCGTTGGTCATACAAGCGCCGTTGCTTCTCTTGAGAGGTCAGAAGGCGAGTACGGGTGATTTCGCGTGCGTGAGCGGCCCGAGTGATAGCGTCCATGACATATTCACTGGTCGGTACTCCAGGAGACGGTATGACGGTGTCTAGAGGCAATGTTGGTTCTCGGCCAAACAGCAGAAAAAATGGAGAGTAACCGGCAGTGTCATGGCGCGAAGAATTGTAGGCAAATGTGACGTACGGCAACGCGAGATCCCAGTCGGTGTGGTTGGTAGAAACATACTTAGCGAGCATGTCTGTAAGAGTTCGATTTAGGCGCTCCGTGAGTCCATTGGTTTGCGGGTGGTATGACGTAGTCAGCTTGTGTCTCGTTTTACAGGACTGCAAGATGTCGGCTATGACCTTCGACAAAAAGGTGCGGCCACGATCTGTAAGCAGCTGCCGTGGGGCTCCGTGTTGCAAAATCACGTCCTTGAGGAGGAAGTCGGCGACATCTGTGGCGCAGCTTGTTGGGAGAGCTCGTGTGATGGCATAACGCGTGGCGTAGTCGGTGGCCACGGCTATCCACTTGTTATCCGAGGAAGACAAGGGAAAAGGGCCAAGTAGGTCCAAGCCAACGCGGAGGAACGGTTCTGACGGAATATCGAGTGGTTGAAGGCGTCCGGCGGGAAGTGTCGATGGCGTTTTGCGGCGCTGACATTTCTCACAAGCCGCAACGTACCTTCTGACTGAGCGTGCAAGCCCTGGCCAGTAGAAGCGTCGGCGTATTCGGTCGTAAGTGCGTGACACACTAAGGTGACCAGCAGTCGGAAGGTCATGAAGTTCATGTAGAACTTCCGAGCGAAGGTGTTTCGGAATGACAAACAGCAGAGCCGGTCCATCCGGCTCAAAACTTTGGCGGTATAATACACCATCGTGGAGCACGAACGAGCGATAGGACTTACTGGAAGATGGTGATTCGAGGCTCTCAATGATAGCACGCAAGGACGCATCATAGCGCTGCTCGTCACCGATGCATGTCACTTGCGAAAGGGAAAAGATGCAAGGCTCGGTGTCGGTGTCATGCATAGTGCTCGACTCAGCGACCGGGTAGCGCGACAGGCAGTCTGCGTCCTGATGTAGGCGTCCGGACTTGTACGTCACCGTAAATGTATACTCTTGGAGTCGCAGAGCCCAGCGCCCGAGCCGGCCAGTAGGATCCTTCAGTGACGTAAGCCAACATAGCGCATGATGGTCAGTTATCACAGTGAAATTAGTGCCATATAAATATGGGCGGAACTTTGAGACTGCCCAAACAAGAGCAAGACATTCACGCTCCGTAATAGAATAGTTGCGCTCAGCAGCTATGAGGAGGCGGCTAGCGTAGGCGACAACTCGGTCGTGTCCCCGTTGGCGCTGGGCTAACACGGCTCCGATTCCGTGACCACTAGCATCGGTTCGAACTTCCTTCGGAGCGAATGGGTCAAAGTGAGCCAATATGGGTGGAGTCGTCAGTAGCGTGATTAGGTGAGAAAAAGCAGCAGCTTGGTCGGTAACCCACGTAAATGTGACGTCTTTCTTTAGAAGGTCTGTGAGGGGTCGAGCGATGGTTGCGAAATCTTTCACAAACCTTCTAAAATAGGAGCAAAGTCCTACAAAACTCCGGACGTCTTTGGCTGACTGGGGTACAAGAAAACTGGTGACTGCACGAATTTTCTCGGGGTCCGGCTGCACACCAGAGGCGTCGACAAGGTGGCCCAACACTGTAATTTGCCGGCGTCCGAAGCGGTACTTCGACGAGTTCAATTGGAGGCCTGCAGTGCGGAATATGTCGAGAATAGCTGACAAACGCTGAAGGTGGGTCTCAAATGTTGGGGAATATACAACGACATCGTCAAGATAACAAAGACATGTTGACCATTTGAACCCTTGTAGCAGAGAGTCCATCATGCGCTCAAACGTGGCTGGGGCGTTGCATAGCCCAAATGGCATAACTTTGAACTGATATAGGCCGTCTGGAGTTACAAATGCAGTCTTCTCTTGGTCTTTTTCGTCGACAGCAATCTGCCAGTATCCGGAACGTAGGTCTATTGTGGAAAAGTATCGGGCGCCGTGGAGACAATCGAGAGCGTCATCGATGCGGGGTAAAGGGTAAACGTCCTTTTTCGTGATTCTATTCAGATGACGGTAATCCACGCAGAAGCGCCAGGTGCCATCTTTCTTTTTAACGAGCACAACGGGGGATGCCCATGGGCTCGAAGAGGGTTCAATAATTCCTTTGGCTAACATCTTGGTGACTTCTTGTTGAATTATTTTACGCTCGGTGGCAGACACCCGGTATGGTCGCCGATGAATGGGATGAGAATCACCTGTGTTAATGCGGTGCTTGACGAGTGAAGTCTGGCCGAGTGGACGGTGGTCGACGTCGAATATGTCGCGGTATGAAGCCAGGAGGCGGCATAGCGCGGTTGACTTCTCAGGTTTGAGGTCCGGGGCGATCATGGAGCGTAAGGTCGCATCGAGGCACGTGACATCCTGCGAGTGATGTGGGTGCTCGGGACATGCGTCTGCCGTAAAACAGGTGACGTGGTCGTCAATTAAGGGCCTTAGTGTGGCGACTGAAATTCCTAGGGGTAGCACTTGTTTTATGAAACCAAAATTGATAACAGGTAAATATGTTCGGTTAGAGGCCATGCTTACGACAGAGTGTGGGACAGTAATGTCACGCGCCAGGAGAACATCAGTAATCGGCGTCACGATATAATCACCGTCAAGCACGGGAGAGGGTGTTGCCAATTCGATGAATGTGAGAGCTTTAGGTGGTATCCGGAAGAAGTCAGTGGTGCACAAGCTGTTCGGGGGTACAGGGTCAGAATCCGGGAGAAGAGGAAGTTCTAGGCAGAGAGTACCGGCGGCACAATCGATGAGGGCAGAATGCGTCGATAGGAAGTCCATGCCGAAGATTAGGTCGTGGGGGCAATTTTCAAGGACCGTAAATAAAACGGGAACATGGCGGCCGGCAATACTAACACGAGCGGTACACATTCCAGTGATGGCCACAGTTCCACCATCAGCGACACGGAGGGCTTTAGTTGCAGCAGGCGTGGGGACTTTTTTGAGCAGGCGACACAGGTGAGCACTCATTATAGACACTTGAGCTCCGGTATCGACTAACGCCGTCAAGGAAATACCGTCCACATACACCTTAATCAAGTTCGTATCAGTGGGGAGCGTCAATGGAGGATTTGGATCATTCGCAAGCGATGCAGCACTACCTCCCGGAGCTGCATGATCTAGTTTTCCGTCCGAGAGGATCCACAGTTGACCGGCGACGGATAGTGGCGTGGTTGGGGCGATGGGGAACGGCGACGTTGAGGTGGCGGCGAACGAGCAGTGGAGCGGCTGTTGGGGATGTCGGAAGAAAGGTACACACGACTGGGCGAATACCGACGGGAGTCCTCGTATGGTCGATTAGAGGAAAATTGGCTCCAGTTGGAGGGCGTCCAAGTGCTGCGGCAGTAGCGGGAGATATGGCCAACTCGGTGGCAGCGGAAGCATATCGGCTTGTCGTCTGCAGTTCTCCATTCCGCCGGATTGCGGGATCGCGGAATAAAATGTAAGTCATGGCGTGGTGCATTTGTTGTCATTGGTCTGGAGACGGGTCGGGACACAGAGCAGGCCACAGGAAAACCAAACTTTGCAATTTCCTGCCTCACGACTGCTTGAATAACGGAGACCGGCGGAGGCGTTTCTGCGGCGCCATGATCGAGCGGATGTGGAGGAAATGGTGCCGGACTTGACGCCTCAAGCTCCCGTCGAACTATTCGTGTCACGCTGTCCTGCATGGGTGGTGCGGCACCGAGATCGGTGCAAGTGGATGTAACAGCCGTGTTTGGTAGCCGCGTAAATTGAGACAGAACACGGCGGCTTTTGGCCATTTCGAAGCGACGGCATTCCTTGATAGTCGTATCTACGGTCGTGACGTTATTGTAGACGAGCAAATTGAAGGCGTCGTCCGCGATGCCCTTAAGTATGTGGCCCACCTTGTCACTCTCTGTCATTTGCTCGTCGACTTTTCGGCACAACGCGAGCACATCCTGTATGTACGAGACATACGACTCTGTTGACGACTGCACACGAGTGGCGAGTTCTTTTCGCGCTTCCATTTGGCGACCGGACGGGTCCCCAAAGATGTCGCGTAGTCGCTCCTTGAAGGTATCCCAGCTGGTGAGCTCGGTCTCATGGGCGTCAAACCAGACCCGTGGGGTGCCGTCCAAGTAAAATATTACGTTGGCGAGCATCATGGTAGGGTCCCATCGGTGTGTGTGGCTAACACGCTCGTACATACGGAGCCAGTAGTCGACGTCGAGCCCAGGTTGTGCGGAGAATGTACCTGGATCACGGGGGGTGGGCATCGTCAGGTATGTAGTGGCTGGAGCTACAGATGGAGACGCTGAGAGGCTGTTGTCATTGGTAGCCATGGCCGGAGACTGAATGGTGCGGCCACTGCGAAGCCTTGTGGTGAAGACGGGGAACGTTCCACCTCCACCAAATATGTTACGGAAAAGAACAGACGCCGTAACGACGAGGCTGGGGATTAGATATATTCCAAACCAGCGGTAATGGCGTGCCCGGTTCACCAGCGATCGAGCGGAGACAACCCTTCGTCTTCCTCGTCAGGCACACACGCGCGTCGCCCCCTAGAATATCAGTATACATGCATGTAGCAATATTACCAATTACTACAAGGAGAAGCACCGGCGCTATCCTGACCCTTGTACTGATGAGCGCTTCCTTTTAAAACTGTTTACAAATACTGTACTGTGTCCGGCGGTGCTTAATCATATGGTGGTTTTGGGACGTTAAACCCCACAAATCAATCAATCAATCAATCAATCAATCAATCAATCAATCAATCAATCAATCAATCAATCAATCAATCAATCAATCATGTGTCCGGCGGTGCTAAAACATTTCAATTCATCATTTGATGGCACGTGCCAGTTCTGCGGAGAGAGGTGGCTGACACCTTCCACATAGTCTAGGCATGCCGGTCAAATCCATCGATTTCCCCCCTCCCCCAACCCCAATTACACGATAGATAACTGGCGCACTCTGCTCGGCTGTCAGGACCTGAAGGCCCAATAGGCCCTGGTTCAACGGACGCGAGTGGCGTTGCTTGCCAATGGAGCTCCAGAATAGGGGTTCCACCAACTGCTGTTAGGGGGGAGGCCAATAAGGCTTCAACCCAATCACCTCTCTGTAACCCTTTAGTGGTTAAGAGCTCGTGAAATGATCGCTGTAAAGTGACAATGTGAAGCCACCGGCGCACACAAGCACTAACTAGGTGACGTCATCATAAGTAATGCTTGGCCTATCGAGGAACGCGGAACTCTTCAGTACTTGCGAGTGCGTGCAACTGTGACACTCATCAGCGTCTTTGTCATACGCAATTGGCGCTAACTTAAACTCTGACGTCATATTAAGCAGCGTCCTTGTGGGACGCGGATAACTTATGGCAGACGTTGATGAGCGCATCTTGCGCGTGCTCGATATGCCATAGGGTTTCGCGTTCCTCGATAAGCAAAGCGTATATGCAGGTCCACTCGGGCTGATGACACAGTTAGCGCATGTAGCTGCCGATGGTGCTGCATTGTCGTTGTAAAGCGGCAGTTTCACGACCTCTTTAATAAATGGTCGACAACCACCGCTGAATCACGAACGGAACGTGCGCAGATACCAGCGGGAATGCTTTCGCTGAATCTACGATTGAAACGCGTGCGCCTCGAGAGGAGCAGCTGATACACGGAAATCTAGGGGGGGGGGGGGCGAGGGGGCGTGTAATGTTTTCCTGGTCGCCCATGGCCACCCTCGACTGTGAACGTCGGGCCGTGACGGGGTGAAAGGAGGTGCACAGGATACGTAACGGGAACTTCCGGTCAAAACCACCGATTTCGGCGCAGCGAGAATTCTCGCTCCGACGAGAGCAATCCGCAATCTGTGGTTGCTTTCAACCTGCCTTTGGAACACACAATCCCCGCTCTCAATCTGCCATTAGTGAGTGATTGCTCCGCTTAGCGCACAAAAAGTTGGATCTGGATCTACTATTGAAATTCAACACAGACCCCTTCAGAAGCCCATAAAGACACACTAATTAGAGGTGTTCTTTTTCTTCTAAACGAGTCCAATGCACTTTAACTGAGACTGAGAAAAACGCTCTTTTTTTCTACTGACAATATGGTTGAGCCTGCTCAAACAACTTTTTTCCAGTACGTTCTTCTTCCATGAATACCCCAATTCTATATTGTGGCTTAAATCAAGATAGCCAAATGCCGTCAGTATAGCGGAGTAAAGTTTGTATTTGGCTCATATAGGTTCAAACATTTCATTTGGACAAGAATCAGCTCGTAAAATAGGTGTGAAACGATCGAATGTGCGGTATAGCAATATTTTGCCATAGAATTGGCATCATACTTGTGTTTCCGGCGGTGAAGTGCTTCGACGCGTAGGCGTAATGGCGATTACTACATTTGAAGAGCGAGTGGTCTTTCGTGGCGACAGGCGCACTATTCTACTGTCATCAGTGTTTTCTTGTTCCTGGCATCTATTGAAAGCCTTGAAAAGTGTTCCAGTCAGTTTTACGCCACGCAATTTCTCACCACTTCTTCTTGTTCGGGGAATAGATAGACGCCCACTATCTCTGTTTCATGCCTATTTTATTTCAAATATGTCGTGTTGCAGTGAACGGAGAATAAGATAATGTGCTAAAGTCGAAAAGAATCACTAAGATGCAAAAAGAAGAAGAAAAGTCAGCTTCTTACTCTTTACAATCCAGTTTGGTTATTCAACAAAATGTCCTTTCGTAAATGCCAACTCGCTCTAGAAAACGTAATTGTGGAATGTTAACTCGATAACAAAGCAACTATGACACAAATAAAACATTTTAGGTGGAATCATGTTGGTAGTTTCGATCATGTTTGTTGGCACAGTGCTGGTAATGTGGCTCACTTTCTTTGAACCAGTTGGAGTAGCTGGCTCATTTTTGATTAGAAACCGTCTTTTTGAGCTCATGTTGCCATAAAGAATAGCCCCATTTAGATTTTAACTGTTCTGGAAATTGAAGATACTTAGCCATGCTTTACGTTCCACAGAAATTTAGCCTAGTTTCGGTTTCTGCATTTGGCTCTTTGAGAAAAAAAAAAGCGCCTCATTTAGGCGTAGTACTCACATCCCTTGGTGGTCATGAGTGTGTGCTCGGAGGTGACCATCTGGAAGCGCCGGTCTTCTTCGCCGGCAGTGTCAGCCGGAATCTGTCCCGAACCATACAGTATGGCATTTGCGTCCGAGTCACTCGAGAAGTCAGGCTCCACGGCCACGCTGTAGTTTGTCAGCAACCGAAGATCTCCTGCGCAAGCAGATATATTCTTAAGGCAAAAATCTTGTGTGGAAGATCACGTAAGGGGTGAAACCCGACGTGTGGTTCAGAACAGTACATGACTGACGCACATAAAAAAATATGGGAGAAGTTTGCTCTATCAGCGTAAAATAAAGCTTGAGAAACAGCAATTCTGGTTGATCTTAGGCACTTGTGACCTTATGAGCTAATGCTAGGTATTTATTTAGCGTAGAGGAAATAGAGTCGTACCACAACCTGTCAAAGACCCTGCAAGAGTGTACAATCTCCAGCGTCAGAACTAACGTGCAAAGTTGGCTGTGCCACCCTCGATAGAAGCACGGAATTGTCGTCGCTCATACTCGGTTCGTGCCACTCTTTGCGAGAGGGGAAGTGATTTTAAATGAAAAGAAGAGAAAAGTGAGTCCCGTAATTGCCTGTCAGGGGGAGGACACCTCAACAGTAGCTCACGAGGGATGGGGGTAGAGAAGGGAATAAAAGGATAGGATTAAAAGATAAAGAGATAGAGAAAGAGGAAGGAGAGAACCAGGCGCAGGGACAGCGAACGACAGAAGTAAGGAGAAGACAGGAAAAATGGACACGGTTGCAGGAGTCGCAGGACGGAGCACCACTGGCGAGAGCTCTCGTCGGCGCCAGGAGATGGCGTAGAGCAAGTCCAGCAGGTCAGAGCTACGCTGTCCTCGAAGATCGGCGTCAGGAGATGACGTAGGGCCAGCCCAGTCGGCCAGAGCTACGCTGACGTCGGAAATCGCGAGGGCACAACCGGTCGGCACGAAATCCAGCGAGCGAGTCACTCTTTGCGAGCTTGGTGCGGCCACTGCAAGATTGTCTTCGTTTGTGGAAGTGGCTTGGCGGCAACTGCTTCCTCGATGCATGTGAAGCTGGAAGGAAGCAACAAAAAGGAGGTGGCAGGGAGGTTAACCAGAAAGACATCCGGTTGGCTACCCGAGCTATGCGAAGCTAGGTGATGTTACACGCAGGTGGTGCGCAGCTGTGGCTTTGTTAATAATAAACAATGGCACGCTGTTTTCCCTTGCATGGTGGGTAGAATGTCAAATTATAACCAGGGCTACTAAGTAGAGGGCAATTCGAACTGGCTCCCAATATGTGCGGTAGTGAAAATATACCAGTTGACGCGCACAATACCACCGAAAACGATTCACGAGAATGATATATACCCGATGAAATATTGTGGAAGCGCTCAACTTGTTATGGACGCCTGTAATACTAACATTTACAGGATTTCTCAGTTCCGAAAATTATACGTAAAGATCCGACCGCATTCAATGTGCCCGTATCGGCAAAATATACGCTCTGCTGTGGTGGCTATAGACGAGACCGCCATAGGTGTTACGGCACGGGTATTCGCTTCTTTGTAGTGGAAAGGGACCGACTAACGGGGTTAACATAATCCGAAGTGACAGCGCACAGTCCTTGAAAGAACGCCCGGTGGTCGCATGAAGATTAGTAAGGGCTAGCGTGGCCCATCTTTTACCATTGGAAAGTAAGAAGGTTTTCTTAGACGCAACAGTCACCACATTCTTGCCTCGAAGTTTTTACTTGACCCCCCCCCCCCCCCCCGCCATCTTGCTTTCTTGATTTCTTTTTCACTTTTCACTCTCAAGGCTCCTTCTGGATGCTGGACAGTAGCGTATATATATATATATATATATATATATATATATATATATATATATATATATATATATATATATATATATATATATATATATATATAATGAAATCTAACAGACAATAGGGCCAAAGAAAGTATAGGGGAGGTTATTATTCAATAACCTCCCCTATACTTTCCTTGGCATTATTGTCTGTTAGATTTTATTAATATTGTGGTGTCAAAAGACGGAAAAACGAGCCCTTAAGTGTAAACGCACTTCTTTCCCTTATATATATATATATATATATATATATATATATATATATATATATATATATATATATATATTGTTACGGATGTGATGGGTTTATTTACACTGAAAAAGATGTCAGCGCTCTACCGTCACTGCCGAATCACCATTTCTCGAGAGCGTCCGATCTCTTCTTCTTCCTCGCTCTTCCAGTCCGCGTTACATTTCCCTCCGGGCCAGACGAAGCTCACCGAGCGAGTAGAAGCGATCGGTTGTTGTAGGGCTTCAATCGGGCAATGTGCACAATTTGCGTCTTGCGCGAACGCCGGTTCTGAGCTGTCACTTTCGCAACAGCGTAAGTGATGTCACTTAGGCACTGAGTAATGACGAATGGTCCTGAGTACTTAGAAAGAAACTTCTGGCAAAGTCCCTTCTTTCGAACGGGCGTCCACAGCCAGACCAGATCACCTGTAGCGAAAGTCACGGGCGGGTGTTTTGCGTCGTAACGGTCTTACGCGCGAGCGTGGGCGGAAAGAGTTCGGAGCCGAGCAAGTCGGCGAGCTTCTTCGGCGCGACACAAAGTCTGCGCGACACTGGCGTTTTCGTTCGTCGAAAGAGGAAGTATGGTGTCAAGAAAACTTTGGGGATGACGAGCATAGAGAAGAAAGAAAGGCGTATAACCCGTGACTTCGTGTTTCGCGGTATTAAAGGCGTATGTAACAAAAGGTAATACGGCATCCCAGTTCTTGTGATCCGCTGCGACGTACATTGAAAGCATGTTGATGATGGTACGATTGGTGCGCTCAGTGAGGCCGTTGGTCTGAGGGTGGTATGGCGTGGAATGGCGATACTGCACCCACAAAGCCGTAGCAACTCTTCGACAGCGTCAGCGGTAAACTGTCGGCCGTGATCACTTATCACCACACGAGGGGGGCCGTGACGAAGTATGATCGAGTGTAGAAGAAACCATGGCACATCAGATGATGTGGCTGAAGCAACCGCCATCGTTTCAGTATACCGCGTCAGGTAATCTACGCACACAATAATCCAGCGGCGACCGGTGGTAGACTTGGGGAAAGGGCCCAGTAAATCTATGCCGGCTTTTTCGAATGGTGATGTCGGTGGCTTAACTGGCTGCAGTGGGCCGGCCAATGGTGTGGTAGGTTGTTTGTGGCGTTGGCAGACATCACAACTTGCGACGTAGTGCTTGGTGGTCTTCCAGAGTCGAGGCCAGTAAAAACGTTGTCGGATACGGTGAAGCGTTCGGGCAAATCCAAGGAGCCCAGACGTGATGTCATCGTGCATGGCTTGGAATACCGCAAGACGCAGGCATTCTGGCACGACTAGAAGTAGTGTGGAGCCATGGCTGGAGTAATTCCTGCGATATAGTAGGGCGTCATGAATCACGAATGGCGTGGTGCGTTTAGAGCTACGAGCCACATCAATCATTGGTTTCAGCGAAGGGTCACGCTGTTGCTCGTGACGGAAGACGTCCAAATTTGGGAAGTTGGATGAGATTGCGGCCAGGTAGTTGTCGAAATCATCATCATCAGCATCCACAGTCGGAGATGGAAGACGAGATAAGCAGTCGGCATCTGCGTGACATCGACCGCTTTTGTAGGTCACAGAATAATTATATTCTTGAAGCCGTAAGGCCCAATGAGCCAAGCAACCAGCTGGGTCACGTAGTCCGACAAGCCAACAAAGCGAATGATGATCTGTGACGATCTTGAACTGCCGGCCGTACAAATAAGGTCTGAACTTTTGGACGGCGAAAACAACTGCAAGACTTTCCAGTTCGGTGACCGTATAATTCCTCTCCGCCTTAGTCAAAGTACGACTTGCGTACGCCACGACGTGCTGGCGGCTGTCGTGATATTGAACTAGCACGGCACCAACACCAATACCACTAGCATCTGTATGCAGTTCCGTGAGTGCCTCCGGGTCGAAATGGCGCAAGAGGGGCCCGGAAGTAAGCAAATACTTCAGCTGCTCGAAAGCAGCCTCACACTCAACGGTCCATCGGAATGGGGCGTTTTTGCGGAGCAACTCTGTCAGGGGATGAGCCAGATGGGCGAAGTCTTTGATAAACCGACGAAAATAAGAACACAGGCCCACGAAGCTACGGAGATCCTTCACAGACGTCGGTTGCTTGAAGTCTCGGACAGCACTGATTTTGCGCGGGTCCGGTCGTATACCGTCCCTGTCGGCTAGATATCCAAGCACAAGGGCTTGACGCTCACCAAAATGACACTTCTTTGCGTTTAAAACGAGACCAGCTTGTTTGATGCAATCTAGAACAACGCTAAGCCGATGGTTGTGCTCGTGGAACGTCTTGCCAAAAATAATTACATCATCGAGATAACACATACATATCTCCCATTTGAGGCCGCGAAGGATGGAGTCCATGAATCGCTTGAAGGTAGCTGGGGCATTGCATAAGCCAAACGGCATAACGTTGAATTCAAATAACCCATCAGGCGTGACAAAAGCAGTCTTCTCTTTGTCAGACGGATGCATTGGTATTTGCCAGTATCCAGACCTTAGGTCGACGGACGAAAAGTATGCGGCCGAGTGCAGACAATCAACAGCATCGTCGATTCGTGGTAGCAGATACACGTCCTTCTTTGTGACGGCGTTGAGACGGCGGTAGTCTACACAAAATCGCCAAGAGTCGTCTATCTTTTTTACCAATATAACAGGAGCTGCCCAGGGACTGCTTGACTCTTGAATAACGCCTTTCTGCAGCATGTCGTTGACCTGATCGGCGATCACTTGCCTCTCTGACGGGGATACGCGATAGGGTTTCTGGCGTATCGGTGTAGCATCTCCCGTGTTGATGCGGTGGTGCATACGGGATTCGGGCAACATGGAACAACGCTTGTTTTGAGCGAAATCAAAGACTCCCGCGTAGCGTGTGAGTACCTCCTCAAGGACATTCTGCTCGGAAGAAGGCAACGACTTATTGATCATATTGCTACGTGCCAGTGCATGGAGCTGAAGAAGACGAAGCTGCATCGCTCGGACTGACCGAAAATCCTCTTTTGACGATACCGACAAAACGGAACCTCATAGACGTACAAGTAGACGGCCTACATGTCACTGCTCTTGTCGACACCGGCGCCCAACTTTCCGTGATGACGAGTGATTTTCGCCGCAAGCTCAAGAAGGTTCTCACACCTGCGACCACCCAGTTCGTCCGTGTTGCGGATGGTGGCATAGCATCGATCGTTGGAATGTGCTCCGCTCGTGTGAGCATTGCGGATCGACACACAGTTGTTCTCTTCACCGTCCTTGATAAATGCCCCCACGACGTAATCTTAGGCCTCGACTTCCTATCCGCGCATTCTGCCCTCATAGACTGTTCGACCAGTACGCTCCGTCTACACTTGCCCGCAACAGAACCTCTTACACAACGGCCGAGTCGCCTCTGCACAACGGGACACGCGCGCCTCCCTCCACAGACACTGACCTACATAGAGCTCGTCTCAATACCACCAGTTCCCGACGGTGACTATGTTCTGACCCCTATCACCGATGTTCTCATAAGCCGTGGCATTACATTACCGCACACCATTCTGTCCGTCGCAGGAAATTCTACGTGCCTCCCAGTTGTCAACTTCAGCTTGACACCTCAAGTTTTGCCGCAAGGGATCTCTTTAGCGTTGCTCTGCACCTTAGAAGACAATGCGTTGGATGTTTTCGCGATGGCCGCCCCTTCTGAACCCCACGCTCAACATCAGTCTGCCACTTGCTCCGACAGCGCTATTACTTCGATGATCGCTTCCAGCTTAACACCGCAGCAGACTGATGAGCTCCACCGGGTTCTGCTGTCCTACATCGACGTATTTGACATCAGCGGCCGTCCGTTGGGGAAAGCTACCGGTATGAGCCACCGCATAAACACTGGTAATGAGCATCCTATTCATAGGCGCCCATATCGGGTGTCGGCGGCCGAGCGTCACATCATCCAAAGTGAGGTCGACAAAATGCTCGCCAAGGACATCATTGAGCCATCTTGCAGTCCTTGGGCTTCTCCTGTAGTGCTAGTCCGCAAGAAAGACGGTGCATGGCGTTTCTGTGTGGATTATCGACACCTAAACAAAATTACCAAAAAAGACGTCTACCCTCTGCCACGAATAGATGATGCGCTTGATTGCCTCTATGGGTCCCACTATTTTTCCTCCATAGACCTTCGTTCCGGCTACTGGCAGATAGAGGTAGATGAAATGGACCGTGAAAAGACGGCATTCATCACCCCCGATGGCCTATATCAGTTCAAGGTCATGCCCTTCGGCCTTTGTAACGCTCCAGCCACCTTCGAACGAATGATGGACTCCCTGCTCAGAGGATTCAAATGGTCCACATGTTTGTGCTACTTGGACGACGTCATCGTCTTTTCACCAACGTTTGAAACTCACATAGAGCGCCTCTCAGCCATCCTGGGAATCTTCCGTCGCGCTGGCCTGCAGCTCAACTCGTCCAAATGTCACTTTGGACGCCATCAAATCACAGTGCTTGGCCATTTAGTAGACGCCAACGGTGTACAACCAGACCCGGCAAAAATCAGCGCCGTCAAAAACTTTCCTGTACCACGATCTGCGAAGGATGTACGCAGCTTTATCGGACTATGCTCCTACTTCCGACGCTTCGTGAAAAATTTTGCGCACATAGCGAGGCCGCTTACGCAGCTCCTCAGGAAAGAAGTCCCGTTTTCATGGGGCTCCGAAGAGGCTTCTGCGTTCTCGACTCTCGTCGCTATTCTCACTACCCCTCCGATTCTGGCACACTTCAACCCTGCTGCCCCTACGGAAATCCGTACAGATGCAAGTGGGCATGGCATTGGTGCAGTGCTGGCTCAGAAACAACATGGCCATGATTGCGTTATTGCATATGCCAGCCGCCTCCTATCCGCCCCTGAACGTAACTATTCGATAACAGAGCGTGAGTGCTTGGCTCTTGTATGGGCGGTAGCGAAATTTCGACCTTATCTATACGGACGCCCATTTTCGGTAGTTACCGACCACCACGCACTCAGCTGGCTGAACTCTCTGAAAGATCCATCAGGCCGCCTTGGTCGCTGGGCTTTGCGCCTGCAAGAGTTTTCCTATTCGGTGGTCTACAAATCTGGCCACCTACACCGTGATGCCGATTGCCTCTCCCGGTACCCTGTCGACGATCCTGAGGACACTGACGAGCCCACGGAGAACTCTATCTTGTCAGTGTCCGACTTCCTTAATATTGGGGAAGAACAGAAGCGTGATCCAGAGCTGCTTGACATCATCAGCCGTATAGAATCCTCCACAAATGATGCTTCCGTCCGCTACTTTGTCATTCAAAAGGGTGTGCTATACCGTCGCAATTTCCGACTAGACGGGCCCGACCTTCTCATTGTTGTGCCTAAGCATTTGCGCCGCTGTGTTCTCACCGAACTTCACGACGCTCCCACGGCTGGACACCTTGGCGTATCCCGCACGTACGAGCGCGTCCGGCGCCGTTTTTTCTGGCCTGGCCTTGCTCGTTCGGTACGCCGATACGTCGCCACATGTGACCTATGCCAACGTCGTAAGACACCATCGCTGCTACCCGCTGGCCATCTTCAACCAATTGACATACCCGCGGAACCATTTTACCGTGTTGGGTTAGACCTGCTTGGTCCTTTTCCCACATCAACATTGGGAAACAAATGGATAGCCGTTATCACAGACTACGCTACGCTATTACGCGAGCTCTACCGACCAGCTGTGCAACCGACGTCGCTGACTTCTTGTTACGGGACGTTATATTGATTCACGGTGCGCCGAGACAGCTTCTCACAGACCGTGGCCGTACATTTTTATCCCAAGTCATCGCCGACATTCTGCGTTCTTGTTCGACGCAACACACACTGACAACCGCTTACCACCCTCAAACAAACGGCCTTACGGAACGATTTAACCGCACTTTAACAAATATGCTCGCTATGTACGTGTCGCCCGACCACCGAGACTGGGACCTTGCCTTACCCTACGCAACTTTCGCGTATAATTCATCCCGTCACGACACAGCGGGCTTTTCGCCGTTCTACTTATTGTACGGAAGAGAGCTGACTTTACCACTGGACACAGTCATCTCAGCTCACACCTCGTCCACCAGCGAGTATGCCCGCGACGCGATTGCGCGAGCCGATCATGCCCGTCAGCTCGCTCGCGCTCGGCTGATGGCGTCGCAAACCAACCAATGCCGTCGGTACGATGCGGAAAATAGAGACGTACATTTCGCTCCCGGTACCCTCGTTTTACTCTGGTCCCCTCATCGTCGGCTGGGCCTATCCGAAAAACTTCTGTCTCATTACACGGGACCCTATCGTATATTGCGTCAAGTAACACCTGTCACCTACGAGATCAGCCCCATCTGCCCATCATCATCTACTATGCGGCCCAGTGATATCGTACTCGTCTCGCGGATCAAGCCCTACAATAATGCGTCAGATAACGACCTTTAAAGCACCGGGACGGTGCCTCCGCCGCCGGGGGTCATGCTACGTGCCAGTGCATGGAGCTGAAGAAGACGAAGCAGATAGACTGGCACGAGCTAATCTGTGTGGCTGGCGCTGCTCGCCTAACCGTCTGTAAATACATCGGTGACTACCCCTCTGAGTCAGTCTCCTTCACGTAACAATATGTTTAATCTCGGCTGAGTAGTTGGGCGCAGTCTGACTGATGGCTGGAGACTCTGAGACCATTCTGACGTCAATTGTGGCCTGCTCCTCGAACGTTCCCAGTTTGAATCCGGCTGGTAGAACAACAGGCTCCGAGGCTGCGTTGAGCGCCCACATGCAAGCATGTCCGTCGATGGCTGTAAGGACAGACCGTGGGACCAGCACATTCTTCTTGATGGCGTTTGCATGATCAAGCTCCACAAGTCCAGTGCAGGGTCCTGAGCGGACATGAGAAGAGCATACGGGTACAAACACTGCTGTCCGACCAGGGATCGTCACATCTTCAGACAACGAAAGAGCATCGATGGGCAGAGTCGGAAAATCGTCAACTATTGCAGTGGGTAACGTACTTTGTAGAAGAATCTCTCCAGTTCCACAGTCAAGCGTAGCGCCGCATTCATGAAGGAGGTCTATCCCTAAAATGACGTCATGAGTTGCGCGAGCCAGTACAGTGAATTCAACTCGGAAATTTTGTCCACCAATCGTGAGTACAACTGAACAAATACCAACAGGGCATAACGCTTCGCCTCCAACTCCACGAGAAGTTTCTTTACGTTTCCACGCGAACATAACTTTGTGACCCAAGAAACGATGTTTGAAACGAAGGCTCATAACCGAAACAGCAGCACCAGTGTTTACAAGAGCAAGAGTACCTACACCGTCTATACACACACGCACTTTGTTCATCAACATCACAGCAGAAGGAGGAATTGGCGAAACTGACCGTCCCGCGACCACACCTCCATCGGTCGCACCAGTTAGTTTCCCAGCCGATGCGGGGAAGGTGACCGACGACGCGGAGACGACGACGGGCGGGACCGTGTCGGAGGCGGCGTCAGGCTTCGCTCGGAGGCGGGGGACTCGCTGCGAAATTCGTTAGGCCATTGCTGTCAGGGACGGTGGTCAGCCGGGTGAGAGGTCCAGGTCTCGTGCATACGAGGCGGGTGCGTCGAAAAACGTGGCGGCACAGGCGTTTCGTACATACGAGCCGGATACGTCGAAAAACGTGGCGGTGCAGGCGGCCGTCTGGGACAGAAGCGCGAAATATGCCCTGGGAGACCACATGTGTAGCAAACGGGGACTTACATTAGCAGGAGCAGAGGTGGCAGAAGTACGCGGAGACGGGTCGTGCTCCGCAGGAACATTTTGTGATGACGCATAGTAATCTTCTGGTAGAGGTCTGGTTGACGACGGTCGGAGGTCCGCAGCGGCACGTCGAGATGATGACATCCGGTGGTGGCCACGACCCGTCGGGGAAAACGGAAGCCGCGGGGTAAAATCTGCAGTTTCTGTGCGTGGTCGGTTTTCGACGTGGCGCTCTCGCATCCAGTAGGGAGGTGGTTCGGGGCACGCGGCGAACGAGCATTGGTGGTGAAAGTCACCTGCTTGAAGTCGTACGACCTCTTCTCGAACTACCCGACGTACGAGGAAGGGAATGTCTTCGCAGGTGGCGACGTCCATACTTGCGACAGTGGGAACATTGTCCAAGCGCCCGAACTTGGGTAGAATTCTCCGGGTCTTTAACGCCTCGAATGCGCGACACTGCTGCCTGAAAATCGAAGGAGTGTTCAAGTTTTCTTTTGTTATCAAAAAATTGTACACGTCCTCGGCGATGCCTTTTAACAAATGACCGACTTTGTCTTCATCAGACATATTTGCGTTGACAATCCCGCAAAGCTTCAATACTTCTTCAATGTAGGTTGTGCACGTCTCGCCGGGCAACTGAGCCCTACGTGACAGAGTTTGCTCAGCTTTCTTTTTCATGGAGCTCGTGTCCCCAAAGCAGGCCTTCAGTTCCTTAACAAATATATCCCAAGTGGGGAGGACATGTTCATGGTTCTCAAACCAAAGCAAGGTTGTCCCGGCAAGGAAGAATACTACGTTCACGAGCTTCGCCGGTGCGCCCCATTCGTAGTAGCGGCTCACTCTGTCGAAGTGTTTTAGCCAGGCGTCCACGTCTTCGTCAGTTTTACCTGAGAAAATTCGTGGCTCGGGTGCCCAGTAGTCTGGTTGTCGAGGTCGACGGCCACCTTGTGCCGTGTCGGTGGCACCGGCGGATGCAGCAGCGTAGTGCGTCAATGGGATTGCTGTGTCGTCGTTCATGCTGATGTTGTCCGGGGGTAGGCCAGCTAAGCGTCTGTTTCTTCGAAGAACTTCTGCTGCGGGGTCCAGGATGGCAAGTCACCCAGCACCGCTCCACCAAAGCTGTTACGGATGTGATGGGTTTATTTACGCTGAAAAAGATGTCAGCGCTCAACCGTCACTGCCGAATCACCATTTCTCGAGAGCGTCCGATCTCTTCTTCTTCCTCGCTCTTCCAGTCCGCGTTACAATATATTTATATATATATGATCAGAGATTCTTCTGGCTACCATAATAAAAGTTATAAACTTCGAGAATAGTGCAGTATAATAAACACAACAGTAAAATATTTATTTAATCCTAACAGTTTCGGCTGGTCCACCAGCTGAAACTGTTAGGATTAAATAAATATTTTATTGTTTTGTTTCTTATACTGCACTATTCTCGAAGTTTATAACTATATATATATATATATATATATATATATATATATATATATATATATATATATATATATATATATATATATATATATATATATATATATATATATATATATATATATATTGTAACGACGAGAAATAAGAGACAACGCCTTTGCTGCAGGCCGGCTGTTCTTATTCTGCTTCCTCTTCCTCCGCTTCCGTAACCCTGCCTGCGCCCTTGCCTGAGCCCCACTATTTAATATCATTACACTCGGCCCCGACTGCGAGCCTCGTGGGCTACCGACAATGTCTCCGGTGGGCGGCATTGACTATTCCGGGGTGGCCGGGCTCGGCCAAGCTGATATTTCACATGGAAGTTTGTTGAAGGAGATTCCGGAGGACGACACTGGCTGTGACGTGATGGTCGGTGCAGGCGTCGTCCACGATGGGGCCAACGCTGTTGACTTGGACAAGATGCCGCTAGCAGGAGATACAGACTCCTGCAAAGTGGCCGCGTTGGTTTAATCTCGTCGGTTTGAGCATCCTGTCGCAGTCGTGTTACAAATGCTGGAAATAGTCCACGCTGCACCGTCACCTGCTGCACTGAGCGTCGACGCCTGCGTTGCTTGCGGTGTGGCAAGGGGCGTCGGGGTGTCTTTGTAGTCATCTGAGAGCCGAGTTCAGGTTGCAGCTTGAGAGGCAACGCGTGCTCTTGCAGCACTGCCTTTGTCGGACTCATGCTCAAGCTGCTTATTCCTATAGTTTCACGTGCAGTAGAGCCTTCATTGTCAGATGACCTGTCACTAACCGGAAGTATTACCTTCTCTGGTAGGTCTTTGCTGACAGTGACTTTGAAGGAAGCGGCGCTTAGCGTGTGGCAGACGTCCGCACACTCGGCCACAGACTGACGTGATATCAGGAGATGTCGCTTCGAAGTGAGGGTCAGCACTGTAGGGTTGTTCGTCCCAGGGTAGGTGGTTAAATTGGCTGTCGGGAAGCTGCAAAATACAGCTGAAGCCGCGAGGGTGGTCTCCTTCTGGGATCTATTCTCGGTAGCGGTCGCGTAAGACTGGGTGGTCGTGGAGAGGTGATGGTGACTCCGTCCAAAAGCAGCTATGAGCTTGTCACTCCAGTCCACCCAGGACGTCTGCCGCACGCCTTCGTATCGATGCCAAGCCGCGGCAGCATTCCGAAGGCGGTCTATGGCCATGCCCCACTTCTTTTGGTCCGTCCACGCTGCGTGATCTCCGACAGCGTTGACGGTTGCCACCCATTCCTTGGCATCGTCCTGGAAGCCGCGAAACTCCGGTAGCTCGAAGGAAATCGGCGATGGCGGGACTGCGGGCAAAACTCCGAAATGTGCCCACGCCAAGCAGTTCACTTGCTCTGATACCTCCGTGAGAGAACGTCCGAGATTGCGACGGTTCTCGGGCGAGCTTACCTCGAAGTTTTGTGAGGCGGCCGCAGCCAACATGGCATTGAGTGCGCACAATGTTGGCAAGATGGCAGGACGTAGCTGGGAGCTCGACGCTATGAGGGCGTTGGTCGTGACGCGGAGTTGCGCGATGGTATGCTGCAGCTCCGCTGCGCTGTCGTGCGATCCGCACGAAGAGCCAAGGCCCGCCTCTGCGGAGGATACAGTGACTGCGGTACTCGAGGTGGTACAATTGCTGACCAAGGACGCGTGGACGGCGTCCCTTGGAAATCCAGCTGTGGTAGGAATCGTGGACATGGGTTCCAGGGCGCTGGAAGCGTCAATGACGTTCCCAGGCAAGCGGAACCCATGTGATGAGTTGTGACCTGGTACTGTGGCGTAGATGAAGCGGTCTTGCGCCGCCGGGTAGGCCTCGACGCCGTACACGGTGGGTGCTTGAAGCGCCGACAGGTTGCCAGGTATGGAGGAGGCATGTACGCCATCCCTAGGTGAGAGAGGCCCGTGCGCATGGTTGCCGCGACGTGTCGCGTCCCAGGACAAGTTTCCCGGAACCACAACGGAGGCTTGGACGCCATCCGTCGGTACTGGGATCGATGCTGGCCGCGACGGACGCCTTGCGGGTTCCATCAGCGAAGAAGCGTGACGGCGTTCCTTATGGTGAACTGGTACCGGTAACGGGTGCTGGAGCCGCCGAGGAGGCCTTGACGCCGTCCCCGAACGGTGGTGTCAGTAAACAGCTGCCGAGGAGGGCTTGACGCCGTCCTCAAGCGACGCTTACCGCGGCTGCACGTCGGCGGGCGTTGTGGATGACGAAACCGAGACGTAAGCCGTTTTCTTCGTCGACTGCGCCATTGTAACGACGAGAAATAAGAGACAACGCCTTTGCTGCAGGCCGGCTGTTCTTATTCTGCTTCCTCTTCCTCCGCTTCCGTAACCCTGCCTGCGCCCTTGCCTGAGCCCCACTATTTAATATCATTACAATATATATATATATATATATATATATATATATATATATATATATATATATATATATATATATAAAGTGAGGCGGTGCTTTCGCGCCTTTTTACCGTAGTGCTAAATTGAATTTCCCCTTTTCTTTGCGTAAAACACGTGTAAAGATGCAAAATACTTCCACGGCTTGTAAGAACACTGAATTGTTGGGGAGTACTTCTACGCACACGAAACGTTCAGTAGCATGCTGCCATGACACTTGAAATTTGCGTTCCAAAAAGGATTGCATGGCTGCCTGTTACAGTTTACTTCTTTTGTTCCTATCTTTGTGTTTGTGGAATCAGCGACAACTTACAATGAGTACCAATATCCGGACAATTTTGCTCCAGTACTGAAAAGCAATGCCATTGTGATCAACATGTCATCCCACACTTGTTTTTATCTATGCGTTAAGAGCAAAAGGAACGCGGAAAAACGGAAAAAGTGTTCGCTTCAAACGTCCTCAGTATTGTGCATTTTTTTGCTCGTTTAAGTTACTGTTAACTCAATATTTATAGCAGGAAGTTTCAGATTAGATGGAATATAAGCGACTTGCGTTCTGGCTTTCATAAGTGTAATCCTGAAAATTTAACGTTTGGACGCCAAGAACTGGCGCGATAATAGTATATGTACTGTGATCTGGCGCGTTGTAAACTAAGTCCAGAGTTTGTTTTTAAAAAAAACAGCACTGCCCATAAAATTTACAAACAAATAACTCTTGCCTTGTTGATTGTGCAGAATCTATGCATTCTTTTAATAACTATGCGCTGTTGCACCGCCCTTCTTGCACACACGTTGTGCAGTATACGAAGGCAGAAAAAAAAGGAGGTGCTGAAAGCAATGTATTACAGTTGTCAACGCTCACATGTTTAGAACAACGAAGCCTCGCACTCGGAATAGCGCGAGTGACATGTCCTGAATGGGTTACATCTGATCATGCGCGGCCCCAATGACGCGCCTGCTTTGCAGTTTGCGTCCCCGTTTATAGCCGCGGCCGCGACAACTGCTTTGGCCGTCAGAAGCGCTGTAACTGTGTGGCGCTAAAACTACAACAAACTTTATTCAGCTGATAAGCAGGGGCAAAGCTGCTGTTTAGGGATTGAGACCGCGAACAGAAAACAAGCATGCAGCATAGCTTGCTTCTGGTGCCGAGAGTGGTTTGCTTCTTTTTATTTTTTCTAGTTTTGTTATATTGTGTTAAACCGTTGAAAGCGCTTCAGACGGCCAAAGTGGCTGTTGCGTTCGCGGTGATAAAAAGAGATAAAAACGCAGGAGCGAAGCGTAAATTGGGCTGCGCATGCTGAAATGTGGCTAATTTACGACGGCAGATGTCACTAATGCAGTCACCAGTGCGGTGATCGATAGTTCTGGACATGTGTGTTGACGATATTATAATGCCATATAGTATATATGCGAGGTTTTCGGTGGGCTGGCTTGGCTGGATGTTGCAAATCAACTCCCTTTTCCTAATCTTGGTGCTTCGGTAGTTCGAGAAACAACGTGTGCTCGATAGAAGTGCCTGTGGCCGCCAAGGCGCCATGTCTTCTTTTTCTGCTACGTAGGCTGTGAGTTCTTCTGGAAGCAACAGAAAGGCAAGTTCCTCATTTTCCGAACGACAAAATAGCCATCTCTTTAAAATAGCTATCATTTTTTAAAAAGCAAGCCTTGAAAAGAGTTCATCTCGCTGAAGGGTTAGGTGCACAAATACGGGCGCAAGAGGGAACGAACACCGAATCACCGTTCGGCAACTGAAGTTTATTTCCTTGTGTTTTTACTGGCACGCTTATCTGTCAACGTGACGAAATCTATTGCTCGTACAACATGATTTCGGCATTTGATGACTACACAGAATATTGCGCGTGTGCACTCGAAGAACGAGAGCGATGTTTGATGTCGTCCGTCGAGCTTTTTGTTGTCGAGGAAATAACCCGCCATGGCGGCTACCCTATGTTTACCCTACAGTTTAACTGACGAAAAGGAATAACAGTAGGGCAGCTTGATGTTTCCTCTCTATGCTAACCACCATGGTTGATAGGTTTGATTGATGGAGTTTAAGGTCCCAAAACCATGATATGATGATGAGACATATAGTTAAGCGCTTGGGAAATTCCGACCAGATGGGCTTCTCCAAGGTGCACGTAAATTTAAGGACACAGGCTTGGAGCCTTCTCGAGTCAATCGAAAGTGCGCCCTCCGCGGCCATGTTTCGACCCCGTGAACTGCGGGTCAGCAATCGAGCACCAAGATCACAAGACAATCACGTGGTTGACCACCATGTGCTTCCTGCATGCACCCCAATTTTGTGAATAACATTGCACACTATTGCTAAGTAAAATGATAACGCGCCTTAGAGTGCACAAATCAAGTAGGTTTGTGGGAGTGAGGCTTCTTTAGCATTGCGGAATGACACGCCGTTATATAGGGTGTTTAAGTGGTAATGCCGTACGGCTTCAGCTACGGTATTAGCACTACATCTTAAACGTACAGGGGTGATAAAAAACGTTCGCAGGCCACGCTGCTACATGACTACACGGGGACAACACTGGATTACATGAGTTCTTTATTCCCTGAACGAGGACTGGTGACTCGCACCATTGTCTAAAATGTGCCAATGACGCCCACTCTCACCTTTCTCAGTTACGAACACGTGTTAAGCCTTCCGATCTGCTGCGACGTTCCTACACACACAGGGTTCAGGCAAATAAAATCACGAATAATGAAACAGTCGCGCACGAGGCCCACCTATGAGCGCTTCGTAGCCAGACTTGGACGACTTTCGTAGTAGATCCAGGCTGCGCGGCGTGCCATCGGTGTCGTAAACTGTCTGAGGTTCTCGCAGGCTCAGCCGCCGGACGCGACAACGGGGTCCCGTCTTCGGCAGCCATGGCAGCAGTTCGCATGTCTGCACCCTGAACGCTTGTGGTTGCGGGAGGTGCCGGTACTGCCAACGCAGGTGCGCCGTGCGGTAGCTCGCCTGGGCCTCCAGATGCTCCACGTCTAGAAAAAAATGGACAGACAAGTTTTTTTATACGTGGTCGGTTGTCCATAAGTACCAACAACACTGTAAAAAGTACCGAAGTGAGTAAGCAACCCTGCGGTGGGCAGCCGTTGTGCATGACATCAAATAAAGGAACACGCAAGAACGTGGTGCTTGTGTGTAAGAGAGAAATAAACGTCTATTTCGAAGCAGTGTTGCGAGCGAGGCCTGGTATTACCCTAAGGTGGGAGGGTTCTCTAGTCCAGAAATCCTCTGGCTTTGACTGCCCTCTTGGCCCTGGTGACGACTTGTCGCTTATCTTCCAGGTCCTCGAAAACGAGCTTGGCATGTATGTATGTATGTATGTATGTATGTATGTATGTATGTATGTATGTATGTATGTATGTATGTATGTATGTATGTATGTATGTATGTATGTATGTATGTATGTATGTATGTATGTATGTATGTATGTATGTATGTATGTATGTATGTATGTATGTATGTATGTATGTATGTATGTATGTATGTATGTATGTATGTATGTATGTATGTATGTATGTATGTATGTATGTGTGTGTGTGTGTGTGTGTGTGTGTGTGTGTGTGTGTGTGTGTGTGTGTGTGTGTGTGTGTGTGTGTGTGTGTGTGTATGCATGTATGCATGCATGTATGCATGCATGCATGTTCTTTATTCAGTCCATGCATCCATCTAGTGAACACTCCAAGTACCGCCATCTCGCATATTTTCGTCATATTCTGGAACCGGCATCCAGCAGACATTCCAAGGACTAAAACGAGAGGTGGCTGCTACATACATGAGACGCACGACCCACGCCTTAGGGTGCTTCGCCCCTAAAAATTGCAACTCGGTCACTTTCCCCCCGCATGCTCCGCATAATCTCGATTGTGAAGATACGTGATATCTGCCGAATTGTTTTTTCATGAATACCAATGCCTAGCCGAGGCCTCGGTTATCCCACGATTATTCCAGATATTCTAACCTGTGATTTAAATAAATAGAAAAAAATCAGCGCTTCATTGAGTGGTAACAACTGTAGGATTATTACTTCTAGAATGTTATGAATTGATAAAAAGAATGAAGGTTTTCGATAGTGCTCGTATATATGCAGTCATTCAATGCAACTGTAATTTTTGAAAAAGTATTTTAGGACAGCATGTCTGTGTGAAATATAAGGTTTTCACACCAAAGGTTAAAACGGAAATAAGGAACTCATAGTTACGGCCCAACAAAACCTGCTCTTTGGTGGGGTTTCAGTTGACCGAAGGCAATACCACTTTCCTCTATGGCACTTTGTATTTACATATTTCCTATTGTATGATGCGAGTAGCATACAAAACAGTCAAAAGAAAATGTGGACTCTACACGAATGCGCTGCATAGTTTAAGCAAAATGTGTGCGTGCAGTACTCTATCGATTCATTCTTTGCCGTACTTGTCTCGATTGCATTATTCTTGATCAGTGCATTACGTAAGAGGATCCATCCGAGAATTTCCGCCTGCGTATCCCGACCGTACGGGAACATAGCCTGTGGCTCTCCTTGCTTAATGCTAATGTTAGTAACATAATGATTAACGGTGCTTGGGTCGTTTCCTGGAAGGAAGCTTACATGAAATCTTCCCGAGAGGAAGCTTACATGCACGCTACTGTAATCCTGATTTATGGAACGCTCGCGTTGCGCAAGGTTTAATTTAGTTTAGTTTAGTTTATTTTTACCACGTGCAGTTGTGCAGTAAGCGCCCCGGGTGGTCGAAATTTCCGGAGCCCTCCACTATGGCGTCTCTCATAATCATATGGTGGTTTTGGGACGTAAACCTCACATATCAAACAATCAACAGTAAGTAGCTGGGACGGAGGAAGAAAGCTGTATAAAACAGTTTTTTTTTTTGGTGAAGTACACTAATGGCACAGGCACTTGTTTTAATAGAGAGAATGAAAGCAGGAACATTGGAGATGAACGCTCGGCAGTCAGAATCGACGACTGGTGCGGATCAGCTCCCATCGTTTAGGATCCATCGACGGACCACGAAATGGGAGCGTCTCGCGTAATACAATACAGGCCCACTTGCAAACGAGGCGCAGCTTTCTTTTCTTTTTCTTTTTTTTCCAGTGAGGCCAAGAACTGCTGTTACAGATAACGTGGTAATATATGAAAATTGGTGGTTCACATGAGCCGAGAAAAAAAAAACGTAAATTAGAGTTTATGAGAATGCTCTGTTTCGAGATAAGAACATTGCGTTCTCTCTTTCAGTTTTCATTCCAGAACGAACCCACCACGTCGCATTATAGGAAGAGAAAACACGCCGCGGAGTGCCGGTCAGAGATTTCTGCTAATGCAGCCTTCAGATGACTGGAGTTGCTACAGAAACAATCGCATGATGATTTAAGGGAAAGGAAAATATGGGCGTTCTATATCAATAACAAAAAAAAAAAACGCAGAGCTTTGGTGCTTTTTTGAGATTGTGAGACAGCGCAGCTAGAGATGAGTCGAAGAATGGCCGAACGATGTTTTGACTGTCAAATATGATTTAGAGTGCAAAATACAATACATAGTAAAAAGACAAAATAAAGGCAAACACACGAAAAAAACGGGGGCCATAGTGCCCGTGAAAAAGCCTCGCATTTCGTCAATGTGGATGACTTGCGGCGCTGCGCTGTTCAGAACGAGACCGAGGATTTTTTCTTCAAAGTGGCGATTCGATTCAAAATCGTGCATGACCTCTTTTTCTCGCTTCCCGTAGGTTTTCATAGGCGTGCACATTGGGGCCGCCTTGCCGCGTTGGTCTAGTGGCTAAGGTACTCGGCTGCTGACCCGTATGTCGCGGGATCTAATCCCGGCTGCGGCGGCTGCATTTCCGATGGAGGTGGAGATGTTGTAGGCACGTGTGCTTAGATTTTGGGTGCACGCTAAAGAACCCCAAGTGGTCGAAATTTCCGGACCTCCACTACAGCGTCTCTCATTGGGACGTTAGACTCCACAAATCAATCAATCAATCAATCAATCAATCAATCAATCAATCAATCAATCAATCAATCAATCAATCAATCAATCAATCAATCAATCAATCAATCAATCAGCTCTACTCACCATGTAACCACGGAGATCGGAACCTCTGCGCATGCGTGGAAGGGGTCCGGCTGCACACGTAGGCCAGGCCGAAAGCCAGGCTCAGCAGGCTTGGCCACATGGCTGGACGGCGACGCTGCCTTTGCTGAAAATAGTCATCGGAAGTGATCGTTCCAAGCGCGTGCAATCACGAAACACCATTCCATGAAGTTATCAGCCCTTCGTAGCGATTACATAAGTCTGAGCTTGTGCATGGTGTATCCACGAAAAAAAAAAAAACGCAATACATAAAGCTAACGATCTCTCTGCGACATGCCTAAACGTTAACTAGAACCCGAGCAAAAAAGACAAGAGAGAGAGAGAGAGAGAGAATGTATGGAACTTCAGAAGAATATTGATGCTGCAGTATGTTTCTTCTCCGTGGTACACATACGTATACTTAAAAAATAAAAAAAATACTCGTG
This sequence comes from Rhipicephalus microplus, assembly GCF_043290135.1. Taxonomy (NCBI): domain Eukaryota; kingdom Metazoa; phylum Arthropoda; class Arachnida; order Ixodida; family Ixodidae; genus Rhipicephalus; species Rhipicephalus microplus. The sequence continues at coordinate 268,255,885 of NC_134700.1, forward strand.
CTTTTGCTTGTGCATGTGGCAGTGCATATGGAGACAGACGTTCATTACGACGCTCGTTATGCATGCAGTTTATGGTGAGGAGTTTATTTAGCACGCACCCAGTTTCCAACCATCGCAAAGGCAGTTTGTTAATAAACGCTGAGGTATAGTGTATAAGATTCATATCAAAGCTGGCAACGTTGTGTGATTGTTAGCTGGGTCAATTACTGGATTGGAATCGATAGTGTATAACAGCGGATAGTCAACGCTGGTCCATATCAGCCGACACTTCCCATCATTCAGCCAGCCCTGGAGGTAATATGACTAGAATGTGGAGCTACAGTGTGACGAACTCGCATACCGTTGACGGATGAGGGAAAGAAAGCATGACTGATGAAAAGGATACAATTTCGTCTGCGTTACTTATGTAACATTAGCCAACATAAGTGAACAATGAGCCAATATTAGCCGACACGGTCAACTCTGTCACTGAGAATCAAGAAACTTTTAACCATCATTAGCGTGCTTGCACGCTTATTTGCAGATGCTTGCATGTTGTACCATGAGGTAGTTTGTCGAGAAGGTCAGGAACTCTTGAACCCTAACCTTCTGAGCGTCCATTCTTGGTGTCGAAAATGGGATATGAAGTAAAATGAAACGGAAACAGTATACGTGTATATCACGAAAAAAAAAACAGCTGTTTTCTTACAGTCTTCCAGCTAATCCCCTAGTTGAGGTAAATGATTATAAATATTTGGGAGTGACCATAGCTAACAACCTCATATGAAATATTCATATCGCTAACATTGGTGCTTCTTTCCGCAAACTTTGTGTTCTGCGACACAAACTAAAACAGGCACCCCCAGAAGCCAAACTTCACGCATATAAAGCACTAATTAGGCCCAAATTGAAATACGCCTGCGCCATCTGGGATCCACACACCAACCACAATATTGCAGCACTTGAGATGGTTCAACGCAAAGCTGTCAGATTTACTTTTTCTAAATTCTGTAAAACCAACTCACCAACAGCAATCATACGTATTAATAGAATACAGACTTTGAAATTACGACGAAAAATACTTGTGCTAACATTTTTTTTTCTACTGAAGAATAACAAGTTGTCCTTTCATTCCGGTCCATATCTATGCTCGTCAATAGCAGAACAAACAAGACATCACCACTCTGAAACCTTAACTCATCAAACAAGAACTACCACCTCCAAATTTTCTTTTTTCCCTCGTACTATGAACGAAGGGAACGCATTGCGATTATCATTGCTAAAATCAGTTAAGTCCATCTACAAAATTACTGATATGTAAACTTTTAATTGAGTTGTAAGTGTTTATTCGTTTTTTTTTGCCTTTTAAAATTTTGTATTTTTCCTTGTACTTTCACCGTTCCTGCCTGGGCCCTGTGGGCGTGCAGTTTGTTGTGAATAAATAAATGAATAAACAATGAAAATGTTTAAGCTGTATACATAACGACTACCTCATATACTCACATAACATGCAGATGATGCTGTGATTTGCGCGCACTATCACTGGTATCGTTTTGAAGAACGCATGTCTAAGTTTCCATGCAAAAGTGAAGCATCAGAAGTTAAACTCGCTAATTCAGCAGTGTCTCTCATAGAGATTACACAGACCAGGCGAGTTCACCACGGTATGAATTGATTTGTGTTTGACGCCAGAGGGCCTCATTCGTTAAGTGCTATAGATGCTATAGTTCCCCACTTTCAGCTCGAGGGGACTCCCCCACAATGCTTGTTTGGAATAAATTAATAGTAATGTTTTCGATCCGGAGAGAATGAGGTTTTTCGCTGTTCGAAAGAAAATATTGTTCCGGATAAACTGTCAACACAATTAACCACCTTTAAATTGCTTTTTCTAAAAAAATAAACATAATAAAAGCATCATGCAGCTTGTGCTGAAGGACATGCTTCGATGTTTTGCACAGAGGCGACAAAAGAAAAAAAAAAGCAGCGGAAGTACAGCAGTTTCCCAATGGGTTACTGCTTTTTTGGGAACTCGGAAGGCCGTCGTCATAGTGCGCCGTATAATGAACGGGAACCCCATCCCCTGCGCAGAACTGTGGAGGTGCCCTCCATTGAGAGAGGCAGTAAGGGAACGGCGCTTTTTTCTTCCTTTTTCCTCTTTTCATAGCCACTTCGACGGCGCTTTTACTGGACGCTGATTCGCCGCACAAGAATTAAACGGTACCTGTGAAGGTAACGTTAAGGCCTCCCGACACAAACAAGTCGCACTATTACCAAACTGCACGTGGCGCTCATCTCGTCAGTGAGTTTGACTGGGATGATTTATTGACACATTATTAGAATGGAATGCAACAGACCCAACTCCAATGGGAGCGGCTTTTCATCTGACATTAGTTTTGGTGGCCCCGTTATAAATTAAAGAAACAGATGACCTACCTCCTAAACTCGGAAATAAGCACAGATTTTTCGTATCGCCCGGCAACATCCGGGAGTACACAGTGTGGTTATTGGTCGCGAGAGCGGCTCAAGAATGCGGATGGCGAGAGAGGCTGGAGGAAGAGGTTCTAGAATCGGCTGCGGTAAAACTTTTACGAGCTAAGAATGTTCGATAACTATCTTCTCCACGAAGAAGGTCGAGTGCCCACGCCACGAGTTTCGTAATGCCGGTTGCGTTCTGAACATCGGCACTAAGCCTTACTTCCTTCACTGGGCCTTGCAGAGACCCTTCCGCATCGCATGTCAGCAGGCTCCTACAACAGTTAATCGGGAGTCAATTGCCCGTAGGTTTAAGCGTGCAAGGGCCATTCATAATCGACTGATTGGTATAGCTAACGGTGCGGTAACTGAAGGGCAATCCCTAAGCAGCCCACGTGTGGGAGGTATATAAATTAGGGTCTATAAATAATTGTCGTGTTCGTATATACGTAATGGCGCGTCGTAACGTTGATCGGCAACACTCTACTTATAACGCTCCGAAAATGCATTTTCGTTTCTACGTATCTGTTGCCGTGGTTAGTTGCCATTAAAAAGGAAAAAAAAAGTTGTTCCAATAGTCAGGCCATGGCTCTGCCATAACGGTATACGTTTAAAGTGCGAGTGTGTTTACTAGCTCAAACCACACGTTCAAAATTTCCCAGTGCAACTTAAACGAAGTATACCTCGTTTAAGTGGCAGATTGTGGTGTAAAATGACGACAACAATCTGCAACATATATGTTGCAGATTGTTGTCGTCATCTTAAGAAATATAATTCTCACAGAATACTACTACACGTCTAGTTAGACATTAAGAAAAATTGAGGGGCCTGGTTTTAGTTTTTCAATCCTATTATCTGAAACCATCTTGAGCCATGGAATAGCCACGTGCAACGAAAAACGCAGTCGCAGCATCGAATAGTTGAAGCGAAGAGCATTGACCTGAGTTCTATAGAGAGCCACTTGAGTGATTTCGCTTCAAAAGGCTCCATGCGTTAAGAAAAGGTACTATTTTACGACTGTTGAACACAGAAGAACGATGGTATCAAAACCTGATCAGCGATATAGGGAATGCTCTGGGAGCCTTGCTTACGTCCTAGTTTTGCTTAACGTGCCGGGTAGGAAAGTAGGGTGGTAGTTAAAACTAGTTTGTACAGCACCAATGCCAAAGGAGGTGAAGCGCTAAACGTACGACGTGGACAAGGGTGGACAAACGACGGGTGCTTTCTTGCAACTGAAGTTTATTGCGAGAACACACAAAGGATATATACATTGGGTGAATGGTGCTGAAGGCTATACGTGCAATAACTGATAGTGATAACGAATCAACTCTCCTACCCCCCCCCCCCCCCACTACAAAAAAAAGTCGAAGATTAAGAGAATAGTAATATATACTTCGTGTTTTATCGCTATAAACTTCGATTGCGAGTAACTGCCAGTCGTTTGTCCTCCTTTGTCCACGTAGTTCATTTAGCACTTCACACTCTTCAGTAATGAGCTAGATAGCTTTAAGAGCAGGACCTCAAACCTATCTGATCACGAAACGGGCCGACATTTTTAGGTGAAAGGTAGGGATTTATACTATAGCATTCCCATAATTTCGCGAATCAGTTAGGAGGTACATCTCGTTTAAGGAATAGTTAAACGTGGGACAGTTTTTTTGTAATAGAATAGCCCACTAAGTGAAGTGTTCATTTCAGAACACGCTGTCTGACCAAGCTAGTGGACTGGCCTACTGGCGCCCAGTGCTATGTAACGAAATAGTAACATGTGGAGTTTCCCGCGCCAAAACAACGATATAATTATGGGGCACACCATAGTCAAGAGCGCCGAAAAATTCGATGGTATATGGTGTTGTTTAACGTGCACTAACGTCGCACAGTACACCAGCCTTCAGGGTTTCGCCTCTGTCGAAATGCGGTCGTTGCAGCCGTAATTGAGCCCACGTCCTTTTGCTCAAGCAGCCGGGCTCGGTAATTGTTATAACACAGTGGAGGCTGATTTTATATACTATGAATGGCGCTATGATAGATCACCCAGTGCACTGCGATGGAATAACGTCTTAGGTCTGGTTAGACATGAACGAGAGCCAGCCGTCGGCGGTATTACAGCATCGTATGAAACCTACGATCCCGTAACCGAGGTATATATATTTGCAACAAACGTATGTTTCTGTGCTTAGGATGTATGTTATTAGTTGTGAAAATAAATAAATAAATTCTACTGACGTATGTGATTCCGTTACGGCCTACATTTGCACTGTAGCATCCCAGTGTCATTGCCTGTTGTTTTTCTTTTTTGATGTACCCCCAATGCAAAAACCTTATTTTGGGTGGACAGTATATTGAAATAAATAAAACAAATAAGTTAAGCCACATATGCCTGTCCTCGTGAACGAGAGCTTCGGCACACACGAAACTCATATTGTCAGAGCTGGACTTCAGCCCGTAAGTTTACCGAAAAACGACACTGGGCACGTTAGGTCCATCACGAAGTTTGAACATCCGAACCTTTTATATAGCATGGGTCGTGTCATTTTGAATGAGCGGCTGGATGCATTGGGAGGACGTCGCCCCTGACCACCTCCGCTCTTATTTTGTGGAGCGGAAAGCGCGCGAATCCCGGGAACGAACTGGTTGCACGGCGCGTATAGGCACGCTACAAGTGCGCGCAGCTAGTGGTCGTGCCTTCCGGCTTGGAACGACGATACGGAAATGCAAAGCGGTGACGAAAGGCTGCACCTAAAGGAAATTCGTGTATATAGCAGACTGCGTCGAAAAGAATTCACGGAGTTCCGGCCAGATGGCCCAGTAGCAGAAGAAAAAAAGAAAAGTTAGGAAGCTACCAAGCAATGAAAGTCAACAGTGTGCGTCACATTTCATATGTTTCGGCAGGGTGAAACGTGTACGGAAGCTAGGCACAATTCACTTCCGGTACTTGGCCTATGGCGTAGTGCAATGGCTTTATCCCCATTGAAGTGGGCGGGTTCCATAGATTGCGGCTATGGCCTTCTTTCTTGTTTTTTTCCTTCGTAATTTCATTTCTGGTCCTCTATATTTATTTTATTATACTACGCTGGCAATGTCACGATAAGGTTGTATGTCGATGAACTATACTCTGCTTATGATAAAAAAAAGTGTTATTGGATGTGCCTGTCTATGGAGCCCGGTGTCCCCTTTATGTATTGGCGCTCAGCCTTGATTTAACACATTAATCATATCATACTCATTGTTGAGCCATATGATGAGTAGTTTGTTCGAACGAACACTAAACTGTAGTCAATCGTAATCATGTAAATGATGGAATGGTTAAAGCTGTGATCGAATCTCGTAAAATGTCATCCACGAGCATTCCACAAGAATGTGGCAGATGGGAACATCACAGAAGTTTCTGAAGATGTAAATATAAACATGCCCTAAATGTGCAACGAGAGCTAAATTAGCGCACTATTTTCAGATGTATGAAGAATGTACACTCGCAGCAGTCAACAATACCAATGAAAAGGCTATAAATAAATTATTGTTAATGTGAGCGGTACCAAGACACTCTTAAAAGTTTATAAGCTTAAAAAATCGTGCACTTGAACGACCGGTATTTTACTACAGCGGAGTTTTAGGCAGTACTTGTAGTTTCATAGCATTAGCACCACATCTGGACTCCCATCATTCATGTAGCTAACAGTGTGAACTTGTTCCGCTGCGGTGGTCTGGTGGCTAAGGTACTCGGCTGCTGACCCGCAGGTCGCGGGATTGAATCCCGGCTGTGGCGGCTGCATTTCCGATGGAGGCGGAAATGTGTAGGCCCGTGTGCTCAGATTTGGGCGCACGTTAAAGAACCCCAGGTGGTCTAAATTTCCGGAGCTTTCCACTACGGCGCGCCCCGCCGCGGTGGTCTAGTGGCTAAGGTACTCGGCTGCTGACCCGCAGGTCGCGGGTTCGAATCCCGGCTGCGGTGGCTGCATTTCCGATGGAGGCGGAAATGTTGTAGGCCCGTGTGCTCAGATTCGGGTGCACGTTAAAGAACCCCAGGTGGTCGAAATTTCCGGAGCCCTCCACTACGACGTCTCTCATAATCATATGGTGGTTTTGGGACGTTAAACACCACATATCAATCAGTCAAATCCACTACGGCGTCTCTCATAATCACATGGTGGTTTTGGGACGTTAAATCCCACATATCAATCAACAGTGTCAACTTGATTGACTGCATGAGCTTGGTCTGCTTCTCTTCCTAGTTTCTTCTTATATTTTTAATAATTTCTTACCCCAGCCCTCATGTTAACTCTGTAGGATGAGGAAAATAGGTTAAGGAGAAGGAAAGGCACTATTTCAGTAATCCAAGTTGGGATCATGGCTCAGCGCTTGTAGCGAAGCAGTAGAGGGTAATAAAGGTGTGAAGAGGAGAAAATGGCGTCTGCGGCTTCTATAGCCCGCTGTCTAGTTCATTTTCTCCAATGAAATGAAGAACCACCTTTAATACCTGGATGTGGCGCTAGGTAGGCTACAGGAGGGCCCTCTTTGTATAGCTGTGGCTGAACCCTGGTGACAGAGTGCCGAACGCAAGGCGACTCGTTGCGCTTGAAGCGCCGGGTATACACACATACGCGCTGAATTATTTGTCCTGCCAGTATCAGTGCAAGCAGGTGACGAGGCTCTGTCAAGCTGATGACGCCCGACCGCAGGCCAGGAGCATGCGATTTGTAAACGCAGGATGAAGGACCACCTCCCTCCTGGAGAGACCTCAGTCAGGCATCCGGTTCGGTGGCATTGCTCTAGTTGCACGGTCTTTGGGGTGGCAGCTTAGCAGTAGCCGCCGTAAAGTGAGCCTCGAACAGTCGGATGCGACCACAGCATGGTAGACAGTACTTCCATCGCCAGTGCGCCTGCCTGTTCCCTGGATTCCCACGTGAGATGGGCCCCAGGGCAGGGTGACATGTACGCCAGAAGCAAGGAGAGGATACAGCTCGGTGGAGAGCAGGTGGGCTCCTAAACCTGTCCGTTTTTGTTTCGCGGTTCTTGAGTCACACGCAACAGACACAGGGCACGTTCAATGTCTGTCACCAGGGGGTACACTGCTAGCTGGAGATCAGCCATCTCTGATGAGGCAGAAGAAGCCGAAAAGGGGAGAAGACAGTAGGACAACAGCGTCAGGCGTCAAGTGCTGGCGTGATGTGGGCGGCTGTAGCTGAATCTCTGACTGGGAGGTCTGAGCCGCCCGTGTAGGCAACAAGCCTTCCAGTCAGCTCTTCCTCTAGTTTGGAGCCAGCCGTCTGCGAGAGAGCGCAGATAGCTGATAGACGCTTAGAGAGTTGTCCCGAACCAGCAATCACAGCCAGTGGTGTCTTCATCGGTGGAGGTGGCAGTATGGTTGGAGACACCGGTCGTCAATATACCCGTAGGAGCTCGTCCTCCAGTGAAGAGCATAAATGTGAACGTTTGTTCTCGTGGACCTCCCCCTCCTTTTCTTTCTTTCATCTCTCTCTTCACACTGATGTTAAATATAGAATTACGATGAAGTTCAAAGTGCTAGAGGCCCATGAGCTGAATTTAAGTGCCCGTTAAGGAACCCCATTTCTGGAGCCGTCAACTACGGCATCTCATAATTGTATCGTCGTTTCGGGGATTAAAGCACCAGCAACTATCATTTCATCGTTATGAATGTGCTTGTGCTTATATAATAGTTACAGCTACAGCTTCTATCGCAGCTAAGGCCCACGCTTCCTGTCAAAGCCCCTCCTTCGTTGCAAGTGTCGGTTAACAAGACGCGGCGAAACGTGTAAAAAAAAAAAGAAACTTTTGCGCACGTGGGTCTTTTATGTGATGCTGTCGAATGAGTACACAATACTGGCGTCCACACGACGACCAACCCTTGTTATATTTGGGTTAAGGTTCATTACTCTAATTACCCACTAATGAGACAATCTTTCTCTTTGCGCCTTCTGTGGCTAATATTTACGCGGCATCCCGTCCCGGATTCAGGAGCAATGTACAAGAGTTACGCTTTTTAAAAAGAAAAATTAAGAAAAAAAGAACGGGAACATGTTTTCTCCGTGAAAACTACCCACACAAATGCGGAACACAAATGCGATCAATAAATGAGCAGGGCAGCGTGACGAGAAAACCGAAAAATACAAAACAGTACAGAAAGTGGTGTCCATCTATAGAAGAATCTATCTAATACATAGACAGTTTGCGTAGACTGCGTCACGTGTTTATTCTCCATTCGGGCCCCGCGGGAGAAGTGTTCCAGAAGAAAAAACAATTAAAAGTTTTCTCGTCACCCTAAAAGTGCGCCCCGATATTTTTCTTTTTTGGCGACAATCGGGAAATTGAATCGCAATGGCAACTCTAACGACGTCACAGGCACTGCGTCTCTGCAGAGGAATGCCGCGTTGTACAGGACATGTAAGAGATCTTAAACTCACCTCAACTATCAGGCCACATGGCATGACAAGAACTTAATTTAATACTCCCGAGAAAGACAATGTAGGGAGCATCAAGTCCGTGGCTCCACCTGGTACTGAACCGTGAGGCGGTGACTCTGCGACGGCCTGGGCCCTCTGGACACAGGCACAAAATTTAGCCTCTCAAGGAATGGGACAGTGACACCGAGGGGGTGACTTTGGTGAGTTTCAACAGCACGTCACCTAAAGCTGCCATTTAAAAGAACGCTCTTTTCATATTTTATATATACATAGCTCATTTCTAGAGGGTATTTGGGACCAAGATTCAAGAAACATATATTAATAACAATTTTCAGAATGACTAAAGTTTGGACGCCTATTGTGAAATATAAAGGTTTTGTATCACGGTTACATTTCGACACACAGGGGACCACATGGGGTGCCTCACAAAAAAAAAATTGCTTGAGACCAGTATCATCCATCCCTGCAGCTCACCAGAATAAATTGTTAATATTCACAGCGGACGCGAAAGTAATGTCAATACAATTTAACGAAGTCTCAAAATTTCATTCCTTGCGGATCACTCGCGAAAGGTCCGCGGGTCATGTGTGAGACCCATAGGATGCGGGGAACGCTGTGAAAGAACCCTTGCGAGTCGCCTACTCGCTTGGCGAACCACGTAAGAACTCGCCAAATGTTCCCGTTCATAGTAGCCACCACGACTCTGTTAATTGTGTGCGAGCGTCCAGCAGTCCGGCTTAGAAATTTTGTGTCTTTTTTTGTCGCGTTCCTTCGTTGACTGTAGCCGTTCCGGTGCGGCTCGAAGTAGTGAGAATCAAGACGTGGTGGGAAGGTCTGGTCGGGCAATCTAATAGACTAAATAAGTGGACGGCATCGGCAGGGGGATAGAAAGTGGACGCCAGAGCATTCTGTGGCACACACATTTCAAATAAATAAATGCTAGATTTAGCATTTCGAAGCAACTAATAAAATTCTATATATATATATATATATATATATAGAGAGAGAGAGAGAGAGAGAGAGAGAAAGAGAGAGAGAGCATCGAACGCGTTATTCGAAGGTCGTAGGTTCGATTCCTGCTCACGGCTGGTTATTTTTTCATCCACTTTTCTTACTTCTTTCTTCTTATTTACATTCTATTGGTTCTAATAACTTCCCCTGTACATTCCTTGGCATTACTGTCTGTTAGATCTCATTAATATTGTGTTAAAACACGGAAAAACGAGCCCACGAGCCCTTAGGTATACACTTCTTTCCCTTATATATATATATATATATATATATATATATATATATATATATATATATATATATATATATATATATATATATATATATATATTTTGTAATTACTACAAAAACAATGACAGTACAATATGGCGATTACCACAACATATCATAAACAGTACAGTTAACGTCCCCTATACATGCTTTGGCTTCATTATCTCATTTTATTTCATTAAGATTGTGTCCAAACAAATAAACAAGTTCTTTAAGATCCCTTACTTGACTCACTCATTTACTCTTGCTGCATCACGCTTCACTGATCAGAGTTTTGGTTCCCATCATCGCTGTCACCGGGCAAATCTTACGTAGGTTAGTTATAGCTTTTGTTCCCTTAACCGAGTGAAAGCGTGCGTCGTCATGTTGGCGGCCCGTATTTTAATCAAAGCTTAAATTCTCGAGAAACGAAGCGGCGGAGGTCAGTAATTGTCTCAGCACGGAGAAAGCTCCGGTGATGAACGGATATACGGCATGCTTCGCGCATCGCCGTGTTCGACGCCCACAAGAAGAGGGCCACGAAATGGAGACAGCCACGAAAGAAGCCCCTCCCTTCTCTCCGCGTACGCAAGGTCAGGCCGGAAGGAACGTGGTTGTATAATTTTTTTCTCTTGCCACGGGGAATACAATTAGCATTAATAACAAAGCCCCTGCAAGTATGTCAGTGGGTCACTTGGCGCACTCCATCCGCGAAGCATTTAGCATTCCCTTCTGGGAACAAAGAGCGTTTTAGTGTGTTACGACAGAACGGAACTCCATTAACGGCGCTTGCTTCGAGTCTTGCGATGGCCGTAAAAGAACTGTTCCAGCTGGCTGCCCCGGAGGTGGCGCCTGTGCCCGGATGCGGCACGGAAAACTAAGAGCATGTTCTTTGCCCCCCCTTTCTCCCCCAGTGCCCCATGCGCATTTACACGCTGGCGGAAGGGCGTACAGTGTTTCGGAGATGCTCTCATAGCTATCTGTGTTTGTAGGCTTTAATGGACACCGCCTATTTTTTCTTCGGAAAATGTAAATAGTACTACTAATGTGCAGAAGCAACGCACAACTTCGCGTATTAGAGATCTACACACCAAAGTCGGTATAAAGGTAGATACATTTGGCGATATTGATTAGAAAAGAGACCGCGTTTTTGAGAGAAAGAAAAAAGAAACCGGAGAGAAAAGGCAGGGAGGTTAACCAAGCTTTGGTTCGATTGGCTACACGGACCTAGGGGTGGGGGAAAGGGGAGTTATGGAAGGGAAAGAGAGAAGAAAAAAGAAGAGTGATGAAGATTCAGCATGAACAGTTAGATTGATCAAAGATAAGTCAGGGCAGGAAGATGAGATAAAGGCGAAAAATGGTTTTCTGGTTGAGAGGGCTGAAACGTCGGGTCACGTTTGTAGGATTAAGGAGGAAACTTACAGAAAGCGGCTACCAGCAGCCACCAGCAGCCACCAAGGGCTCAGTACTAGTTTATGAACAGACACTTATTGTAAAAGAAAACAACAACAACAAAAAAAGAAACGGCGACGAAATATGAAACGTGCAACAGTGATGTTCATGGTGATATAGGTATTTCTTGTCCTATTCTACTCATGCTTCTTTCTTACTTGTTTCTTTATGCTTTTAACGATGGATTCTTCATTGACGATGTCGGGGTGTTCTGCGCTGGCTATTTTTGAGATGTGTTGACGTTTCCACGATGTGACGTTCACCGATACCCAGGTCAATCCTAATCTTGCCATTGACCCTTGTCCCATTAAAAGGCAGCTTGTTGCCCGTTACGATAACAGTTGGTCGCCACCTTAGGTTCGTGTAGGCTTTCCTGCTGTCCAATTTCGTTCTAGGGAGTTTTGTGGGTTGATGGAAAATATTACCTGAGGGGACCTTGCCGAAATGGACTTTGGGCTCAATGTCGTTCTTCAGAGCCTTTTCCCTGCGGCGCTTCTTTTTTGTTTTTCCTACTGTGGGTAAGTTGTAAAAATTGCTCTCTGTTAGACTTCTATTCCCCAGCACTGTAGGGTAAATGAAATTTTCTGAACCATCCAGTTCACGATATTCCTTGACACTTCAGTATTGACTTTTATACCACTTTTTCTGCTCGTTTTCCATAGGTGCCATTCGTAGGTAAGTAAACACGTGCAGATCAATGAAGCGATAAAAAAATGCGGAAAATACAAAAAATCGAGAAATATTAGATTCGCTGTTTGAGAAACAAAAAACAAAAAAAAACTCGCATGTTTTTTTAAGGGAGAAGGGATACCTCTAGCTGGCACTCGGTAGTGTTATTGCCCATCTCGATAAGGCAGCCTTTCATTACGCTTTTTCTACTAACTTATATTCTCCTTCACGCTCCTTCAAATAACGCTAAGCCGTGCTGCCTTATTTCGTGCTGCAATCGGGTTTTCTCGACCTCAAACTCCCAATTTTACCAGAAGGCGCGTCAGGTTTGCTACGCTACATACGTGCCAGTTCTCTGAAGGAGTGGCTGACACCTTCCACATTGTTTGGGCGTGCCACTAAAATCCATCTATCTCCCCCCTCCTCCCTACCCCACGAGAGAGGACTGGGAGGTGGCCTTGCTCGGCTGTCAGGACCTGAAGGCCCAAAATGTCGTGGTTCAACGGACGCGGGCGGCGTTGCTTGCCAATGGAACTCCGGAATAGGGGTTCCACCTAGTGCTGCTAGGGGAGGATGCCAATAAGGGTTCTACCCAATCACCTCTTTGTAACCATTTAATGGTTATAATGTTTGACCTCCACCATCCTAACTTTCACACGAAAAAGCGAAAAAAGGAAAAAAAAAACGGCGAAGCGCAAGGTTTACTTCTTTTGTTCCCTTTGAGTTTTGTGTCCCTGCTGTGATGGCTTGTTTGATTGGGATAACGAAATGTTTTGCCCTCACAGAGCTCACAAAATGTACACCCATGAATTCAAACGAAGTACTGGTGGAGAACATTCGTGTTATAGAGAAAAAAATGATAACATAATATACGTTTTATTCAGACTAACTCAAAAATCGAGCTACATACTCGGAAGCAATGCGAGGTTGACACACGCGTACCACGCAACGTCAACGGAACGTCTTAGTTTATAGCTGCTTGACGTGAGTTGTGTGGAGTAAACGTTTTGTGCGGACACTATCACAAGAACACAGAGATGGTTCAAGCCTATCGCAAATGTCGCGCTTACACAATGGCAGAGATACCCAGACATCCTAAACACTTTTTATGACGATACACCATAAAGTACACCACAACCTAGTTATCTAGTTGTGTATGCATGAACGCACAAATAAACAAACTACTTTTCTAGTGCCTTCGCAGCCTTTGTATCCATTGTATTTTTGTCTGAACCGATCATCGCCTTTCGGCCACTTTAAAGTGCAATGAACGAAAACAAAGGAAGACGGGACTGACAGAATGCTCACTGCTAAAAACGTGAAACCTTCATTAGAGTTGTATTTCTTGCTCAAGTAAGGCACCGCACGCTTGCTAACGAGGCACTCTGAAACCAGCAGAGAAAAAGGGACAGGCAACACAAACTGCATACAATGCGCCCAAATTGTGTTAGAAAAATTGATTAACAAACAAATGTGAACAATGGGCGCATGATAACCACTTATCAGACTTCCAGGGGCATAGCTTGAAATTGTTTTTGGGTGGGAGGAAGGGGGAGGGAGAATGGTTGAACTACTATATTTTATTTATGTTTGTGCGCGTTTGTACGCGTGCGCGTATATATACGCAAGCGAAAAATCGATAGAGGCCTGAATCCCCTCCCCCTCAGCCTTCCCTTGGCTGCGCCTTTGAAGGCTTCGCAACAAAATGTTGCACGCGTTGTAAACAGTTAATCTGATCCGCCTTTTCCTCACTGCTGTTTACAGAGCCGCGCCGAGTTTCAAAAGCTAAGTCCTCCTATGGCTGAGCATTTCGACTGAACCTACAACATTCTTAAATAGGGCTTGTCCGGTGTGTTTCTACGATGGAGGCGGTAAGGCTGTAGGCCCGTGTGCTCAGATTTGGGTGCACGTTAAAGAACCCCAGGTGGACGAAATTTCCGGAGCCCTTCACTACGGCGTCTCTCATAACCATATGGTGGTTTTGCGACGTTAAACCCCACATATCAATCAATCAATCCAGTGTGTTTTGTCTTGTCGCCCTCCCATATATTGCGCTTCATCTCATTCAAAGATTCGATTCAACTGGGTTAGCAACCTAACTCCCTAAATATGGTATCTTATCGTATATTTCTCGTGCCATTACAGCACCCGTTCGGGACAGTTTTCGTTCCGTTTTTTTTGTTATTTGGCCTCTCTAGCGTTGCTACCTTGACTCGAACCAACCAGGCCAACCACGTGTCCTCGAACCGCTTGGACCGCACTCCTTTAAGATAAGTATATGTTGGAGCTTGCCTCGTAACCTTTTAACTAGATCAGTCCCAGCTCACAACTAGAGCTGTTACATCCGCAGACCCGGGCTAATCAAGTCTGTCATTCCTCTCTTCGGCGGCAGTCTCGTCACCGACCAGGTAATGCGGGCGCCGCATTTATGTTAGGAAGCCCCTTTTCGCAGCTAGACGAGCGAGGTGCTTTGTCTCCTTACGGTCGGCCGCCTCTGAAATCTAGCGAGTCTAAAAGGGCTCGTCGCGGCAATGAAACGCAAAAGAGCTCAGCTCGGTGAATCCGGCGCAAAGTGCTCGCATTTTCTCTACGTATACTGTGTTTACGGACTAGGAATTCTAGGTCGCCAGCCACGCGCTGCCGCGCATAGAGCGCGCTCGCGTGCTTTTATTACCGCCTTCGACCCGGACTTCTCGTCCTAAGTACGCCTGTATTAGGAAGAGCCGATTCGCGGACCTTTAAGGCTGCCTGCTCACTCCTATTTTCGAGCAACAACGCTCATTCTATCATAGCCCTTGATAACGTCTCTGGCATTTTTTTTTTCATTTACAGGATGCGAAACTAAGTAATGTATTTTATAAAGAACACATGAGATTATTTGAAGAAGTAATACAACAGACCAGGAGCACGAAGAAGTAATACAACAGACCAGGAGCACGAAGAAGTAATACAACAGACCAGGAGCACGCTAACTTACTTTGCTAAGTTTACGAAGCAGAAAAGAAAATTTTCAATCCGTGGTTAGTAGTGTTATAATAATAAGCAATAAGGCAGGGTAATTGCTGCTCATTAAGGAAAACTGACCGGATTCCAAAAGAAGGCAAACACGCGAAGGTAAGACAGAGAGTTAGGTGGGCCGACGAGATTAAAAAGTTCGCATGCATAGCGTAGCAGCAGGAAACACAAGACCGGGTTAATTGGTGGATCATGAGAGAAGCCCTTCTCCTGCAGTGGGCGTAGTCAGGCAGATGATTGATGGTGATGATAATTAATTAAGCAAAGGCCGATTCGAATCTTACTCGGAGGATAGCATCTTGACGTTTCAGAGCCCCGTGTCATGTATCAGAGCCCCGTACTATATCATTGAGTCAGTAACGTCTTACCGCTACCTTGGAGTACACATAACATCAGACTTAACTTGGTCTCTTCATATAAACTATATAATAAATAGCGCTACCCGAATGCTCGGACATCTCCGACGCAAGTTATTTCCCACCCCTGAATCACTCAAACTTATTCTTTACAAAACCTTAATCCGTTCCAAACTTGAGTATGCTTTTGCTGTATGGGATCTGTGTACTGCCAAGCTAATCGGTTCATTTAATCTTGTTCAAAATAACTCTACTCGATTCATTCTTCATAGCTACAGCCGAACTGCTAGTATCTCCTTCATGAAACTCAGTATGCCGCCACACGCCGTTATTTTTCTCGACTCTGCTGTTTTTTTCACAAAATTCACTTTACTCGGCTGCTGACTTGCAAGGCGCGGGTTCGAATCCCTGCTGCGGCGGCTGCATTTCCGATGGAGGCGGAAATGTTGTAGGCCCGTGTGCTCAGATTTGGGTGCACATTAAAGAACCCCAGGTGGTCTAAATTTCCGGAGCCCTCCACTACGGCGTCTCTCATAATCATATGGTGGTTTTGGGACGTTAAACCCCACATATCAATCAATCACAAAATTCACTTCTGTAACAGCCGTCCTCAGAATGACCTAATTGCTAAACCAGCATATCACTCATTTCGCATTGACCACTCCCACAAAGTTGCAATCATTTCCTGTCATACTGAACACTGTTATCATGGTTTCATTCGGCGCACCTCACAGGATTGGAAGCATCGCCGCCATTGAAGACCATCAACAGATCGAAACATTAGCTTACATTGTATGAATAGGAGCCGAAGAACTTGTATTTTACTGATTGTTTGCTGCCTTTCTTGTCTGCTTTTACCTATATTCTTTGCTCACTCTTCTCTGTAATGCCTTTGGTTTCGATGGTACTAACAAATGAAATGAAATGAAATGAAATAAGTTTAACTCCCGCATTGACAAACGCTCCTCTACTCGAATTTCGTCCTTCAATTCACAGAATTCAGCACTGCAACGTTGCTCGACTGAAAGTGACGTTGCGCTCTTTGAGAATTGCTGCAGGTTGTCACTGACATGCAGCGACTTGTTCTGCCTAGAGACGCCACTCTCATCGGCTTTCTCGAGACAAGGCCAAGCGTTGAGTGCAAGACGTAACAATTTGTTAGATTTATGAAAGCGGGTTGTCTTTAGCACGCCATTGCCAAAGCGTGCGAGAATATGCGCAAACATATTACAACAAGTGGAACGCAGGCTGGGAATGGTGAACGGACCACTAGAGCAATAAAGTACCTGGGCATACTGTATACTGACCGATTGGCACACAGTTTAAAAATTGTAGCCAAACGTCATGGTGTTGACGTTTTTTTTTGTCGACTGATAAGCTTGTGTTCACGGGTGCAAAAGTGCAAAAAGCATTGCCAAGCAAAGCAAAAGCAATAAAAGTGTTCCTGGAATCTGTGGAATATACCACAGCTTCCAAAATCCAGCATTCAAGGAGGGCATTGTATATCTAATTTCATTGTCATGTTGTAAAACTTACACATTGGCCAACGCGGAATATGCGTCAACATTCGTCTTCGGGAATACGAACGCTCATTATCGGAGACAAAACGGCACTCTCTCTCCTCTCATCGCCACGAATGCAGCGGCGCACCCGTCTTCGACAACAAAATCATTCGGTCGCATCATGAAAATCAGGTAGCAAGAGAAGTGATTGATGCCTTCCTCATTCGATGGAAAAACGAAAAGTGTGTCAGCATGCCGTCTCTTTCCCCGAGCGACGCAGAGGTTATGTATCTTGGCAGCACCTGCAGAAGATGATACCAATGTATATCTTTATCTGTGTTGTTTCTTGCCTTTGGTGTGTTTGGATGATTTGCTGCTTGGGGTTGTTTTTTTGTATTTTCTGTTACGTTGCACTTCACCTATATATATGTCATTTTTTCCAAAATAAATTTTAGTTATAAGACAGTGCCTGTCTGTGTTTCTTTTTGTTCTTCATCGTCGTCTCGCCCGCTGTGGTGGTGTAGTGGCTAAAGTACCCGGATGCTGACTCGCACGTAGCGGGATTAAATACCGGCAGCGGTGGCTGCATTTCCGATAGAGGCGGAAATGTTGTAGGCCTGTGTGCTCAGATTTGGGTGCACGTTAAATAATCCCAGGTGGTCGGAATTTCCGGATCTCTACACTACGGCGTCTCTCATAATCATATGGTGGTTTTGGGACGTTAAACCACACATATCAATCAATAATAAATCCATTCATTGTCGTCTCGTGCGCACTGTATCAAGCAAGATGCACGCCTAACAACTTGCTCAAGCTCACATTTCTACGAACTTTTCAACGCTTCAAAAGTATCATACGACGCGTTCAAATTAGCGACATAAATGCGTGCCTGGAACAAGTCTCACGTTCTTTCAGTCGCGAGGACACAAACTCCAGCTGAAATCTCAGCGTGCTCCTTTAATCCCTACAGATTCATGCTGCGAAGTATGGCCACCGGTCATCGGGAATGGGGTCTTATGCGCATACAATAAAGTTTCAACGCTGTTTTTGTCCTAAACGCGCAGCTATTAACTGGTATGAAACAGAGACACTGGTCGAAGAAAACATGCCCAATAGTTACCAGAAAACAAACGTATGACGAGCCATTCTCAGGCACCGATTGGCTCGCATCATGTCAGGCGAGTGTCGTTTCGAGAGTAAAGCTTTCCATCCTCTAAGAACTGATCCGATGCAAAAGGCGGCGAGATAAGTCCGCGCTCCTTGCTTGAGGCTCAAGGACCCTTGTTTTCTCTCGTAACATCACGTGCATATGAAGAGCGAGCTGACGAAACGAACGGACGCGAAACAACAACAACAAAATCATCGCAATGTCTCGAGAAATTCGAAGCCACTAACCTTGAGATTTGCTGCCGTGGCTAATCCCGGCCCGTTGGCGGCAGTTAATCCGGGCGAAACTGGAGAGTGCACGTGTGTGGTGCCTCGATAAAGACTAGCCGAGGAGCGGGGCTCTACGGGGGATTCCACGAAGGAGCTTCGCCGATGGGCAACGCACCCCTTGTCTGTCGCTATGGCCGCTCAACTCCCACGATGGTGCGCAGTTGGCCGCCGCGGACCACGCTCGTACACGGAGGCGTGCGCTCTCCTGCGGTGCGTGTGCACCGCCTCCGCTTGCGGCGAGAACAACGCTCAAAATAAGAAACTGCAAGATTGAGAACGCGCATGATGCAGTCCTCTTACCCGAAGCATTGCTATAACTCCTGCGCAATGGCACACCGCGTAAGCATGTCGGGGAAGGTAAAAGAAGAAAAGACGAGGCCGTTACGGTGAAAAGGGCGGGTGCCAGGCCAACGAGCTGATAGCGGAGGACTACAATGGAACTTTTTTTTTTACCGGTGAAAAACATTTCTTTCTCTCATTTTTTTTCTTGTATGGATGAAAGATGTACTGTAACGGTACTCGTAGCTGCTAGTGAGTTGGCATCCACAAAATAGGGTAACCGCACTGCGCTAGTCTGTCTGGCTCATTCCACAGCAAGTTTTCTATGGGAAGAAGACCATAGTGGCTGACGAGCCACTGCATGGGAAGACAGTGGGGACAGGATGGTGAGAAAACGATCTGTTCTCTTTTTCGTTTTGTACGATTGCCGGAGCCCCCATTCTTGTGTTTCGTAGCAAAAGGGAAGAATGCGAGAGATACTCGTAGGGGTTAGATGGCAAGCCGTGCGTTTGGCATCTTGGCCGATTCATCACCGCTCGCAGTCTGCGCAGATGTAACACTCGAGTGAAAGAAATTCTCTCAGAGAGGAAAACAGAAGCAGCGAGAAAACGGGTTATGACGATGCTGGCCCTGTATAGAAGAGCAGCGAGAAACACGAGGAAGCGCCTTACTTTGGTGCCACATACGCTCCTCTAGTTTCTTTTTTTTCTCTCTAAGGCTTCGTAAGTAGAACAGCGGTGAACAAGGGCGGCCATTGAGGTGGCCGTTATGCCGGCGCGACCGACTCCTTTTGGGAAGCATGCGCTCACCGAGACCAAAGAAACCGCGCCGCGGAGAGTGGCGCCGCGCAAGGAATGTTCCACCCGCTCGCAGCCAACCTTGAAACATGCGTAGCCGTCGCCTCGTCTCGATTGTTCTCTTACGTCTACGGATAGGCGTGCCCACATAGCGGTTGTTGCCGTTCTTGTTTCTTGCGGCTGTAATGAATATGGATGGCGATCGGTTGGGTCATCACTCTTGCGCTGTCGGCGCGTCTGTACTGTCACCTGGTCATACGTGCGCACGATTCTGTACGTGACCGTGCGTCTGCATGTAGTGGCATGTGTTTTCGCGGTCTTTGGGGTCTTTCTGTCCCGCCTTGGCGGCGTACTATCGATACAAAACGTTATTGCAACGAAAAGTTACGCAATTCCCGCCCTTTCATGTGCCTCGTACCATAACTGAGAAATGCGGAGGAAAGTATTTTCATGACAAGGACGTACATCAGCAAAACGTATCATGCATTTTTACGAAGTGAGAAAAATTGCATAGGATACAGTGTCACACTGGGTACGCATATCCCCACTATTATCTTCTACTCAATGCGCCACGTCTGCGTCATTGCATTTACATGGTCTCATATCTTCATCACAGACCTGTGATGCCAAGCACCCACATAGCACGATCGTAGTAGCTTGTAATGTGAAAGTGACTTGTTACGTCTGTACTAACGACACTATTGTTATATCTTTGGCTTGACACAGTTTTACAATGGCCTCGGTACACGTGGGATTCTGAGAAACGGGGCTCATGGAGCGTATTTAAATGATCAAAGTAACATCTGGCCAATAAAAGAACACGTGTAGTTAAGGGACAAAATTAATTTTTGCCAACCGAACTTTTCCACCGTTCACGCACAGTTCCTTCGAGGAACATTTTTTTTTTGCGATGCTATCCCGTACAATGGGGCTGCCTCGTACGTGTAAATGATATAACTAAAATAATTATTGGTGAGCAGCTTGCATTGAAGTTTGGCAAAGCTGCAACCAACAGGGAGCTAGCTATTCGACGTAGAGCTTCAGTTCTTTTGGCGGGAACATGTCGCACGACCTGTTGTTACAAGGTTTTGGTGCGAACATCTCACGTGGCTGGGTTCTACGGGGTTGTAATGGGAACGTGACAAGTGACTAATTGCTACTTGACGTCACGTGATTTTGGTCACATGATTAGTTGATTGATTTATATGTGTGGTTTAACGTCCCAAAACCGCCGTTTCACTATGAGAGACGCCGTAGTGGAGGGCTCCGGAAATTTCGACCACCTGGGTTTATTTAACGTGCACCCAAATATGAGCACACGGCCTACAACATTTACGCCTCCATAGGAGATGCAGCTGCCGCAGCCGGGATTCGATCCCGTGACCTGCGGATCAGCAGCCGAGCACCTTAGCCACTAGATCACCGTGGCGTGGCGCACGTGATTTGTTTCTGTTCTGTTCTGTTCTGTTTTAACTGTTTTGCTGTGGAGAGGTTGAGGTGCCTATTGCCTCGGCTACTCCATATCACAAAGTTCTGCAGCGAAAAATAAAATAATCATACAGAACGGTACGCAAAAATTAACAATACGGAAAAGAAAGAAAAAAGAAAAAAAAAACATAATAGCACACTGAAACCATTTCAAATATGCCAATACACAGTTTTCTTCACGCAGTTCACACAGTCATAAACTACTTACACGCACACTTTACTACTCTAATGTCAGTATATACATGACCACACTTTACATAATACCTATCTCTGGCTGTCAGTCATAGGCGCTTGTCCAGTCCGGTCTCCACTAAAAAGTCTGTCAGGAAGATTATTGCCTTTTTTTGGAGATGCATCTCAGGCCATGGTCCAAGTAGTTTCTTTATTGTGAGGGGCCGTCTGTCCAAACTTGCTAATTTGTTCTTTAATTTTTCTCTTTCATTCGCGTATATAACGCACTCCAAAAGAATATGGCGAACATTTTCTTCTACATGACCACAATGGCATTCCGGTGAGTTGGATCGGTGTATCTTGTGCAGGAAGCTGTTTGTGTATGCTACTTCCAATCTAAGTTGGTGGATCAATGTCTCTAGGTGTCGTGGGAGGTCTGTCGCGATTAGTTTCGTGGTCATGTAAAGCTGCATTCACGCGCCGAATCGAATTGCGAATCGAGCCTGCTGATTCCGTACAACATTACCATACGCCAGTTATTACCGCGTTCCCGACTGGAATCTTCGGGGATTAATGCCGAAATCCTCGCTTGTAGCATGAATTCTTGTCCGTCGTGTGAATGCGCGCAGCAGAGATTCGAATGACGTCGCACGTCACGTGATTGATTCCTGCGCAATCCCGTCCATCGTGAAAATACAGTTTAAGCGGTTTTCAAGCTGAACTAAGAAGG
This sequence comes from Rhipicephalus microplus, assembly GCF_043290135.1. Lineage (NCBI taxonomy): Eukaryota > Metazoa > Arthropoda > Arachnida > Ixodida > Ixodidae > Rhipicephalus > Rhipicephalus microplus. The sequence continues at coordinate 268,277,914 of NC_134700.1, forward strand.
AACTGCTAGGCAACACGAGGCTGTTGTTAGGCGACAACTCGTGTTGCTAGGTAGTTGCCAGGAAACACGAGGTTTTTCAGTCAATGCTTAAACAGCTCGACTGCCTATACGCTTGGCAGACCGTCTGGTAGTTGGGCTCCCTATCTGAACTCGCGTAACGTCGAGCCGGAATCACGGGGGCTGATTATCATTGATCATCGTGACAGCCTTAAAACCTAAAAAGAAGACGCATACGTCATGAGGAAGCAGTGTGTAAGGGGCAGACGCCGGACGTGCTGTGATACATGAAAGTTTTGTTGTAGGTGGCGCTATGAATCTCCCTCCTATTCTTAATCATTCGACGTGATTACAGTGGCAAAAGTACTCAAGCGTGAAGGAGAGCAAACCGAATTCACTGCAACAAAAAATCTGCCGATTGGCAAGAAGACGCAGGAAGTTACTGCTGACACTGCCTACGATACTGTTGACACTCGAAGGTTTTCAAAGCTTAGGCGTTCGTTTTTTTTACTCCGTCTCCTACGTGCGCATTGCTTTTAGTTTTACTTGTAGACCCCTTCGCGTGCAAAGTGAAGTCACAATAGCTGTGCACGTGTGCATTTCGAAACTCAGGGATAACTTTGAGGAAGCGGAAAGGAGCCTTCCCATACGAAGGCTTCAAGACAAAAAAGGCGACCTCGCACACACGCACACACACGCAACTAAAATAAAAAGGAAACACAAAATGCATGGTAAAAATCGCCCGAGGAGGGAGCTCAGAGTATCAAGAAGTAAGGGGTGAAAAAAAAAAGTTGCGGTGTGGCGCGAATACGAAAGTAGGCTGTGGGCTGCGCGAGTTAAATGTCGAGCACGTCGAAGTAAGGCGCCCTCGCACTTATACGTTTTGCTCCCAAACAAAGCGCCCTTCTAGGTACATACCTCGTGTCGAGTCTGCAGTTCTGAAACATTGTGAGAACAGACAACCAAGAGATAACCAGAAAATAACCAAGACGACCCCCATAAGTTCAAATAAGTTTTTTTTTAAATATTTCTGGCTGCCATTGAGTGACAGAGAATCACCCTGTCCGAATACGTGGTCCCTTGTAGGCGTTTGCCATGTTGGCGCCATTGTGCTTCAAGAAGACCGAGTGTGCATATGTCGAGCGAGAAGTGTCTTTCTCCTTCAGTCGTATACCTTGTATCATGTTCTTCCTTAGAAATAGGTCTTAGCACAGTGGCGAACGATGTTTCAGTTGTGCCGGCGATGCTGGATGAACGTGCCGTTGAATGAACGTGTGATGCTTGTGAAGATTTATTGGCAGGTGTATTTCTCTGTACCGTCAAAAAGCAGATAGAAGCCACAACTTTTTGTGTTAGGAGTTTCTGTCACGCCTATTTGTTTTTGTTAAACAAAGGGCATAGAAAAACGACTATCGGGATTCAAGTGATGAATTTCTTCCTCAGCGTTTACTCAGCATTTCCCACTTTAAGTCACCGTGCAACTGGTGCTATGTTATTCAGCATTGCATTTTGTTAATCAAAAGAAGTTGAATCGGCTGGCGTTAAAGTTATTAGGCTGCCCAAGTTACAAGCGTCGATCTGAAAGTGTAAAGCAATATATTTTTTTGTTTTGCTGGCACGTTCGATCAATATACTTCTTGAGTATGTCCAGCAGTAAGCAGCGTAATATTATTAAAGATATAATTTAATAAAGCTACCTCTGCTTGTGATTCTTAGAAAGTGGTCTATCATATGTCCGTTATCCTATTGTTTTGATTGCAATGACGCGTCAGGACACGTGTGACAGAAACTACTGTTAACTCTATACAAAAAGAGCAATATCGCTACCATTGTGCTCACGCAAATTTCCGTCGTCACCTTTCAGAACCGCAATATTCCGGGAAGTCCTTTTAGTGTGCAGTCTTCTCACTTTTATGCACTTGTGCATCTGGTCAGAAGTGAGGCTAGCCGCGAACGAGTTTATGACAAAAATGACGTAAAACCGAGCGATGTACATGGCTATGATGCCGATATCCTAACGTGCACATTGTCTATTATCCGCTTGCTTTTACCGGAAAGGACGCACGTCGCAGAAATTAATGCAAATTTCGACGGCGTTCACTCGAGTTATATGATTACTACAAAGGAGTGAATAATTTTCGTGGTAATCTTCTCCGGGCATGTGGTTAAGAGTTAACTTATCGCAAGTGCTGCAGCCACTGCCACTTTTGTCCGCCAATTAAGGCTCAGACGAAAAAAAAAATTCCTGGCGCTATTGTATATTCATGAGCCACAGGCGAAGGTGAGACCATTTTAGTCTCTGTCGCTTTGCTGCTCATCTCTGGTCGCTGATGCTGATGTCAGCGAGCGTGTCCGGAGCTTAACGAAGGCTGCAGGAAGCTTAGGCAAGGCTCGTCCGCTGATGGGAACCAGAGACGAGGTGCAGTTATTGTATCCTTCATGATAACAAGGTAGGTAGGAGCCTGCGTGGGCCGACCACAGCGTTCCGGAAGTGCGCTGTTATATGACTCGAGGCATACCCACGCCCATTTCGGCTCGCGTTATGCAGCTCATTGCTTGGGACACCTTATAATTGCTGACACTTGCGCCACGTTAGTATTGCAACAAAGCATCACTAGCTACCGAACTACAGCTAAGAGATCCCTATCCAGAAACTCTGTACTCATGGTTAATACTCGAAACTTAGTCGTGTGCACTCGGTGTTTATCACGTGGTCGATCTCGATGGTTTACTCAAGTCTTACTCAATGACTGGTTACGCCTGTTCATAAATATCAATTAGTGTTTGCCACCCGTGTGGTCCTTTCTTCATTTACAGTGGGCTAGAGGGGAGTACTTGGGCTTGCCCAATTTCTGTGACGCATTCAGGATAGGAGTTCTAGCGCACCTGAGACGAACTTTTTGAAGGGTCAAACTCAAGGTGATCCCAACGGAGAAGAAATTAGGAATTCAGAACTCTCCTGTTTTCTCTTGCAAATTATATTCAACGTGTTAATTTTCCAAAATTAAGCTCTCACTTTCTGTGTTTTTGTGATGAAGCCTGGCTTGTGATTATTCAGCTTTTCAATGATGATAATGTCGCCCTCTGGATTCATCGCCGTTACTACCCACCCCAGTGGCCTAGTAGTTGAGGCACTCGACAGCTGACCCGTAGGTTGAAGGATAGAATCGCGGCCGCGATGGCCGCATTTTCGATGGAGGCGAAAATGCTAGGGGCTTGATGTGTACTTAGATTTAGATGCACGTTGAAGAACCCTAGATGTTGAAAATTTCCGGAGCCCTCCAATATGAGGGGCCCTTCATTGTCATACCGTGGTTTTGGGACGTTAAACCCGAACGTTCATGATTACTCTTATCGTCATCGGTTAGACGTTTTATTAATCAATTGTTATATAAGTGTTTGTTATGATGTAAAAAAAAAGAGAAAGAAAGTAACATCCTCAGTGCTCCCGGAACTTTTACTGTACCTTTTTATGTGATAGAGAGCATCAAGTATGAGATGCTGATGGCTTGATGCTATCGTATTATCGCGAAGCGCCTGCTGCTCGCACATCCGGATGTGAAGATCATCGAAGTACGAGAAGTGAGTTTGGCCCTAAAAGCGATCCCCTTCATCACGTTCGCTTTCTCTCTCTATCTTTGTCTTTCCTTTTCGTCCCACTTCAACCTTGGCTTAGCGATAAGTAGGAGGCTAGATTGTATATTAAGGTTGACGCTTCAATTAATGTCTCATAATGATATCCTCTCCAACCACTGCTCTGCCCAACGGAGAGATGTATGCTATCGTGGATGCACTCCAGCATCGCGTCAGTGGTGGACGCTTTTGTTCGTGCGTTACGACATTATTTTCCTGCATCCCGGGGTGTAATGGTTTCGCCAGGCGAATCCACTTGTTCGCGACTTTGTTACGCGTAGAACAACGTTCCGAGCTGCAAGAGGAGGGCGGAAAAAATGGTTACAGCACTCTTTTCTTTTCATTTCAACATTCGCCAACAGTGCACGCCGTGAATGAATGATTGATATGTGGGGTTTAACGTCCCAAAACCACCATACGATTATGAGAGACGCCGTAGTGGAGGGCTCCGGAAATTTCGACCCCCTGGGGTTCTTTAACGTGCACCCAAATCTGAGTTCACAGGCCTACAACATTTCCGCCTCCATCGGAAATGCAGCCGCCGCAGCCGGGATTCGATCCCACGACCTGCGGGTCAGCAGCCGAATACCTTATCCACTATAGACCACCACGGTGGGGCGACGTCGTGAATGAGGCCTCCTGCGTACTTTTCGTGCTCCGCTTGAGTAACTGTGCCCGAAGTTCACTGGGGCCATGCGCCCTCTCCGCAGGGTTGACCAAATATGCAAATATCTTACCATGGGGGGGATCATCGACACTTTCAAAACATAATGTAGCACAAAAACGCGCTTCAAGCGGTGCATAGATTATGTCCGAGTAGATGACATTCATGACAGCCTTTCGTGATCATTGATGTCCAATCTGTCTAGTCATACTAAACTCGTTAACTTCACCTCGCTTAACATCGCTGAATTTAGAAAAGGAAGATCTGAAGATTTATGATGTCTCCTGACTACACCTGGGACGGGATTTTCAGTCTGTTTCTTCTTCTTCTTCTTTTTTACTTGCTGCCACATTCAGGTTATCTCAACGCATCGAGGTGCAAATGTGCCTATTGACACAAAACCACGAAGGACGAAGAATGTGCCCGCGTTGTGTTTATAGTCTTCTCGTTCATTAAATAACACCCCAGTGTCGGTGACATTGGCGCGGTACTTATGTTACACAGCGACCTCTGGCAAGTGAGTGATTGCTATAGTGGATAACCATCTGTACCCTATTTTCCCGCAAATCTGTGACTGCTTTCAACATGCGGTATAGCGTGAGCATTCAGTGGCATGCATTGTCGGCACGTGGCTATCACTGTCACATACGTTTCGTTGTTATTCTGCTGCGTAAACAAATGGTATAAAAGGAAAAGAAACGCTAGACCATTCGTCCATGCATTCGACGTGGCAATAGCGAAAACCATGGAAACGACTTCCACGTCGCAGAGCGTGAAGCCTAGGCCGTCTCGAGATGGCCGTGGTTGCTCTGCTTATACGTACCACTGCTGCTGCTGCGGCGGCAACATCAAGTGCGCGGCTGTGGTTGACGCAATAACGGCGCACAAGCAACGGAACTCAGCTCACGCCGAAGTGAACGCCGATCAGCGAGGCGAAAACCCCGCCCGCTTGCGATTATTGAGCACTTCGCCGAGCGGAAGTGGAAGTGTTTGGGCCGCCCTCCACTTACAGGCGTGCAGACGGTTTTGCGCATGGCATGAAGTTTCACATATACTCGCTGCGCATATCTATACCATCGAGGCACGATCAGTATGTGATGAGTGGTGCCTCCATTTCTTTTTTTTTTCTTTTCGTTTGCAGCTGTGGCCTCGAGCTAACCGCAGCGTCAGACCCTTTACGGAGAGTCGAACTTTCTTGCATCTTTCGGCATCTTGGCATCGAAAAACCATTCTTGCGCGGCACTCTCGTTGCAAACCATGACGTTTACTCTCCATTGTTTTCTAACGTATTGAACGAGAAATTCTTGAGAACTTCCTACAGAAGTGATCCGAAGCATCAGAGCGTTGCACTGACAGAGAATGTGAGTTTCATCTAGCTAAGGGAATTGTGTGACTCAATGCATGTTTTGTGGGCGTAGAAAAAAAAAACTACTAACCTTAACAGCCTAACACAACACTGTAATGAAGACGGCTTGTGCAACGACGATCCATATATCCCCGTCTGCCACTTTCTGCCCGTGGATTGCCTTTCCTCCTACATATGCAGGGAGTAAAGCCTGCTTATTGACGCACACTTGCTTCATTATTCTGCTGAATATATTCTCACCTTCTAAGGTTATTGGCGGATATTGATTGATTTAGTCCAGATGCCGCAGTTTATTTATTTATTTATTTTTGACACAGATTAATATTCTGTCTTGAGTGTTGTTGCGCAAAGTGTAAAACAGGCAAAACAGTTTTTAAACTGTCAATTAGTTTAATTTGCCTTGGTAGCATACAAGAAAAAAAAAAGCCACCCTGAATGACGTTCGCGCTACGCCTTCGCGAGTAGAAGGTAATAGCGTAATCGAGCCCCGTGCTTGCTGCCTTCTCAAATTCTAACCTGGATTCTGCTCTCGTAGGATGCCTCAACCATGCTGCAAAGAAGCAAACTTCTGTGTGCGTAACATTAGCTGATTCGAACTATGCTGGAATGCCTATACTACATACAGCTGAAGAAGTGTCCCCTTTGCCGTGAATCTTCCGTTCGTGGATCAGCGAGATACCCACTCTGCCTCCACAAGGAAACACGTCAGCTTACGCAGCTTTTGACCTTCTTGTTGATGTTTCTGCTGCTGTTGCTTATAAAGTATGCCTAGTGATTGAGCCTTTAAAAACTTCCACTCGTTGCACTCCGGCACAGTGTGGATTTTTAAGGTTAGCTTTGTCGCAGTGCCACGGCAATATGAGGTGCAGCATATTGTGACTCCGAAGGGACGCTGAGGGACACCGGTGTTGTGGGTGGGTGTTCAACGCCATGTAAATTGCCGTTTTCTACTTTCTTTTCAAGCATTTCATGGTACATTACCTCTAAGTATGGACACCAAACAGCCAGAATTCTTCGTTATAATCGATTACACAGCATGCGGGCATCGCTGTAAGCGGCTTATTTCACTATAGAAAACAATACAAATGTTCGCGGTGCAGCAGCTCCTCATCGTTACAACCGAAGTATTGTTAAAACCAGTGTCGTTATGAGTGCCTTGCCACGGTGGTCAAGTGACTAAGGTACGCGGCTGTTGACCCGCAGGTTGAAAGATCGAATCCCGGCTGTGGCGGCTGCATTCCCGATGGAGGCGGAAATGTTGTAGGCCCGCGTGTTCTGATTTGGGTGCACGTTAAAGAGCCCCAGGTGGTCGAAATTTCCGGAGTCCTCCACTATGGCGTCTCTCGTAATCATATGGTGGTTTCGGGACGTTAAACCCGACGTATCATGATCACCGTCATCGTTATGAATGGGTTCAACTCTAGTCTTTTGTTTTTATCCAAGCACTTTCGAGCAATAGTGTGGCTCTGTGATAGAACGGCTGCTGGCCACGTGGAACGGCTGAGTTTTACTTTATCACAAACCAAACACCTTTATTATCTACTTTATGTGCATGTTTCTGGAGTTTTAGTTCATGGACAACACCGATCTTTCCTTCACAAGCGATGACGCAGACATCGACAACGGCATTTCCGCGAAAAGAGCTCTTTAATGCTATCGCGTAAAATAAGCTACTACGAAAATGTGCCGAACTCACAGATATTACAGCTTGCGGTACGCGCAGGAGCCAGCGTCATGTAAAGCAAGCAGACTCGTACTTGAATGACGATGGCTCTTCTTTTCATATTTTTTTTCTTAACCTCACAGAAACAGGCCTTCTACTATTGAAACTTCATATGAGCGTGTACAACTCTAGCATCAGAAAGAAAATGCTCTCTCCAATGCGCGAAAAAAAAAAAGGTTAAGAAAGTGGCTAAAAGGATTGATATTTTATGTCCTGACGCAGAAGTGCCTTTCACTGCCAAGAATGAAATTTGATTTTTTTAACCTTATTTCGTATAGCCCATGTGAGTGAAAGTGCTGGTGTTGTCGCTCTCAGTATTTCCCATTATTTTGTCTTACAGCGAAAGCCAATATTAGATCAGAACACAGGCTACCTGCGGCGCCTTAGTTGTCCACCACCACCAGTGTGCAATATCGCAAGTAAACAAAAAAAAACACTAAGGCTACAATAGGATTTAAACCCGGTTCCGCTGCGTGCCAGCCCAGTATTCTACACCTGAGCCACGCCGGCGCTTACAACTCATTTCAACACTGGCCTTAGGCAGGCTTGATGTCGGGAAAGGAATCGAGCAAATATGAATAATAAAGCGTTTTAGAACATCATAGGAACAAGCAGTCGTCACACAATGCGAAGTACGGAAAAACATTGGTCATTCAACGATCCAACCCATTACAAAAGCTTGTTTTTGATTGTTTATTAACTGTGGTGCACACCCACTTCAGGCATAACTCTCCATCGTCGTCAGCCACTGCATGAAAAAAAAAAACTGCACAAACTTCCCAGCAAGTGTGTAGCGGATACTACGCTTCTGCGAAGAATGACGAAGGATAGCGTAGTGAATGCCGGCCTACTACACAGAAATTATGAGTATTTATGGCGTGGCGGGTACCCAGAAAGTGTGCTTGCAGTAGTTACCCAATAAGTGTTTAGAAGAGGCTCTGAAAGGTCACTCTTCCAGCTCTCGCTGTGAAAGTGCTGGGCACTCCGTGCAAGCTTTGCGTTTTTTTTTTCTATCACGAGCAGGGCCTGTGTAAACTTCATTTCATATAATATTTACTCACATACAACACCTAACCAAGAAACGAAATAAAGGTGCAATACCCACAGCACGAAACAGGCTGCGTTTATTGTTTCTGTACATGCCATTCGTCCTGCTCAACTGTAAATAACATGTTCATGTATGGTACAACGAGTACAGTCGGAATCCTACTAATTCAGAACGGTCAATAGGGCTACTTCTGCCACAGTTTTTCGCAAAGATATGTCGAAACTGACGCCGTAATGATAACAAACACAGTCGCGTTCGGTCGTTCAGCTATAACCCAAGCATAAACGTAAGCTTGTAGCTAACGCGATGTTTCAGGTACAAAAAGCGCCAGCATCCACAGGCACGCGCTCATACCGCTCTAGGCAAGCGTGGCTTGGACTTTACGAGTAGGAGTTCATCTTAACGTGCGTACACAACAAATATCAGTTCAATTCGGGCGACATCCCGGCTGCGGCGGCCGCATTTTAAGAGGAGGCGAAAACCCTTGAGGCCATGTGATTAGATTTTGGTACAAGGTAAGGAACCCACAGTTGGTGGAAGTGCACAAAGCCCTGGCATTCCTTATAATCATATCGTGGTTTTAGGGCGCTAAACCTTAGATACTATTGTACAATTCGGGTGAGTTTAATCACTCCGGACTAATTATTTCCTCTCTACTTGAGTTCTAAGTGGGTGTTTATGGAAAAGATGCATCTGTCGGCCGGAAATTTGCACCAGAGCAAACTTGAACATGCTCTGAAAGAGAAACGCGTGCTGCGGATTGAGAGGTCACTGGTTCGATGGGCTGTGATAAAACTTTCCCTTCTCGTTTTTTTTTTTGCAACCTGTTAGTATATGTTTAACGACTTCATATCCGTGACGGAAGTACGTCAGAGAAGCCGTGGTGTACCCCGGCATAAAACACTTCCGTGTTAAAAACTCACGGGGTCCCTTATTAAGACGACTCGAAGGCGAAAGGCATCTTCTTTTTACTCCCGGTTGATGTATCGATTCTCCTCTGACCCCTTCCAAAAGCTTCGTGCATGGTTATGCATAGCCTCTAAGATCGAAGGGACTGCAAAATTCCTGCGCCTCACATGGTTTTGCATTGCCTTCGTGATTGGCCGATGCACCTTTCACCAACCGGCGATGTCTTGAGATAGCGTCCTCGTGTGACTACACACGTTGGGAAGCCATGCTGGCTTCATTGGTATCACCGGTATTTTGAAGATTTGTGACGCTATGATGACGTCACACGGTGACGGCATCACGTGATTATTTCTTTTTTGCATAAGTATATTTTTCGCGTTTGATGAGGCAGCTAAGCCTATCTGCTTATCATCACATTTTGTCTATAGTGTGGAAAGTCACTCTGTTTTTGATCGAGAGAAACATTACCGCGTGCTTAATGTGTAAGCCGTATAAGCAGTCGCTGTTAAAATAAGCTTCCAGTAGCGAATTTACGCCTGCGTCGTTTTTCTCTTCTTTTTTTCTCTCTCTATGTTTCTCGTGGTGCATCCTTTTTTCGCATTTCAAATGAACCAATAACACCGAGCCTAACTGGATGTTTTGCTACGAAATTAGTACGATCCGCGCGAGTTTATTCGCGGTTGGCTAACCCTTTCTATTCGAGTTCCACCTCCGTGTTCATTGAAAAGCTGCATCGGCCTGGAGAATCCGATTGGGGACGCTTCGCTTGCCGGCCTTGTATACGCGTTCGAGCACTGCGAGTGTCGCGGAGCTGTTTCGAGTTCGCCGCGGTGCGAAATTCCCAACAGGCCGATGCGCACGAGTGCTCATCGAAGAGCTGCGTCGGCCTGTTGGGAATCTCGCACCGCGGCGGACTCGAAACAGCTCCGCGACACTGGCAGTGCTCGAACGCGTATACGGGACCGGAACGCGAAGCGTCCTCGCCCGTATTCTCCTTTTCGCATCCGCCTTCGCTCGCAGCGGGCGCAGCGAGGCGCATCCGTCAATGGAGCACGCGGGTAGACATAAACGTATCGCGGTGCTCATTGTCTCGAGTCCTAGTGACCCTGCAAAAGTTACTCTACGCTTCCGATGTGGGCTACGCGGTCACAGAGGCGGCGGCCCATGTTCCAACGCGGCCCTTTTCACTCGAAGCTTCTATGGAGACGGAGGCTCGAAAAGAAAGGTGTTCTCGGGACGCGCGGAGAGGTTGCGAAAAGCGGGAGGCACCGACTGCTAAACAGATTCGGCTTGGTCCGCCAGCAGCCGTTGTTTAAGAAGGCTGACCCGCTCGTCTCGTGTTTCGTCGGTTCGGCCACGGTGGCGTCAATGAAGGTGTACCGCTTTGTCGCAGGGGGGTTGCAAGTTGACGTCTTTATCGTCGCCCTTTGCATTGTGATGCGCTCCGAACTGACGGCCCGGGACTGATGCCTTCCGGAACGATTCTCTGAGTGGGGCAGTATAGGCGGCGCGCGGTCATCACAGGTTGAATATCTTCGACTAGCCGATATTGGGAGTATACAAGCGAATGAAGGCCACTGTCAGTCTGAAAAGGGACGAAAGGAATGGCTCAGTAAAGGCACTATTTTGGCGATTTGGTCATCTTGCCGTCAGTTCCTTCCTTATTTTTTTTGTGTTCGTGTGTGGGCGCTGTCTTAAGATGAAAGAATGGCTGCTTAGAGCCGAAGAAAAAGTTCTGCGGAATGTGGACACAAGGGGCGGTCAACGCGAAAGGAGAAGCCACGTGTTTTTTGATGATGGAATCACTTGCGCGTAGCATATCCAAGCCGCAGCAGTGTAAGCCGGATGTGACAATTGATTTTTTTTCAATAAAAAATTACTGTTGTAGTTGCTGGGACATAGAGAAAAATCTGTTGTAATCATTCCTGCCGTTACAAAGATCAGACGGATAGAATACAAAAATATACGTGATTAAGTATAGGTGGCCGTGCGTGAAAGTTACATGTTACAGTTACATGAAAGTTACAAGTTACATTAACTTGCTGTTTATCAAGGCTATAACTGGAAATCAGCCTGAAACTTATGAATAACACAAAGTGTCTCACGCAAGTGAAATGAGATCTTCACCTTTGAATTCGTGCTCTTGAATTTCTGGAAGTTCAGCAGGTCGTCATCCTGAATCGGTGGAGAATGTCTGTGTTATCTGCAAAAATAAGCGTTGATATATGGTTACGCTAGTTAATCACAAATTTTAGAAAACAGGCAGTCATCTTTTTGATATTTTGTTAATGAAGAACTTGACCACGTTCAAAGCTTTATGTAGAAACCCCTAAATGAGTTTAGCAGTTAAAGTGCAAACTATCCCGCTATTCAGTGGCAAGTGGTGTACTCTTTGAACTATGACACAATGTAGGTGGCGTACGAGAGTTCATGGAATGATTTAACTAGTGTAATATACTTTAGCTTGATGGCAGTCTGTGGAAAACAGCTGAAGACACAACGTACCGGAATTACTGGAATACTGCAACAATATGCAGAAAAACACTGATCATAGCATGAAAAACAACAGCTTCACATCAAAGGACTTTTTTTAACGCAACTTACAAGACTTCAATTGACTCGTTTGGAGCGCAAACTCCACTGAAAAAGGAGTAAGATTCGGTGCCTTTTAGCTGAACAGAAACATTGTTTATAAAAAAAGGACTCGCCTTCAAACCTACTGGTCTTCCAAACACTGGCCTTCCAAATACTGGTTTTCAAAACATAACTATTAATCGACTATTGTGAAACCACAGAGAGTGTGTAAGTGTGAACTCCGTGTGTGAACTATTGGTCACTTCAGGTGTTCTTCAGGAATATTCCCTTATTTTCGTACCGAGTTGTAATAGATTAGCCGATGTCCCGAGATGGTGAAAATAAGAATGTTCGCAGACAAGTGTTTTGTGCTAATAGAAGCTGCCACTGCGAAGAAACAGCTGCGCTCGAATTCATTTCTGACTAATAATAATAATAATAATAATAATAATAATAATAATAATAATAATAATAATAATAATAATAATAATAATGATAATGATAATAATGATAATGATAATGATAATAATAATGATAATGATAATGATAATGATAATAATAATAATAATAATAATAATAATAATAATAATAATAATAATAATAATAATAATAATAATAATAATAATAATAATAATAATAATAATAATAATAATAATAATAATAGTAATAGTAATATTAGTAATAATAATAATAATAGTAATAATAACGCAACCAATTGGAAGCGAAGCTGAACACTAAAAAAGTGCACACACGTATATAACGAGAAATGAAAATATTTTCGTACACGCTTCGCAGAGAACTTTGCGAATATGAATACATTTGCCTGACGATAACGAACACACGCGCGTCAAGTTAAGCAGTCGTCAAGATAGGTACACCAGGATTGAGCAGGTCGTGCTTCCTTGCCAGTGAACTCTGTATACCTAGTATGCATGTATCATCTTTGACCTACCTTCCCAACAAGCAATGCATATGTGCTCCTGACGGTTCAACCCATCGTCATCTTCACATTTGTTGAGAACAATATTTGGAAGACTCGAACTTGTATGACATATACAAGTAGTAAAATCGTAAACGGCAGCCACATCACAGGATTTTCTGGTTAACACTTCGTTTGTTCTTCAGAGGAACAACCGTTTGGCCTGATCTATGTATCGAACATATGACGACCGCCATGCACGTGGTTACAGTGGTCTTCTCCTCACCCGAGTTTTGCAGGTTCCATCCTGGTCGTACTGGTCTCGTTTTGATGGTGGTGCAATGCTAGAGTCTCGTGTACTGTGCAATGCTAGTGCTCGTGAAAGAACAACAGGTGGTCGAAATTTCGGGAGCCCTCCACTATGGTGCGCCCCATGACCATATCGTCGTTTGGGAACGTGAAGCCATGATTAAATCATAGTTTCCTAAAATTAACTAGATGGGACTCTGTCGCTGCGATCGTTCAGTGACCATGGGAATGATGGGTAGTACACACATTTGCCTTGTCTTCGTACTTGCGGGCGGTGAATCGTACTTGCGGCTTCGTTTATTGCCGTGTTTCGGTTTTGTTTTGAGGGAAAGATTCCACCCTTTTGAACTTCGTGACCTGATTTAGAAAGATAAGTCTAAAAAAAAAAGAAGGTGGGAAGCGCAACCGCTGAACATTTGCTGATTATTTTCGTTTCGCGAGAAAACAGCTCAAAGCCACGCAAACACACACGGAGCCAAAAGCAGGCCGGAAGTACGAAGATTAGACAAATGTGTGTACTACTCATCATTCCCATGCTCGCTGAAGCGCCGTGCATTGCAGCTCCCACAGACACTAGTGCCAGAGTTCCCTCCAGTGTATATTAGGAAACTATGTGGATTAAACCACCGACGCACGTTTTGCCGTGTCAGTAACGCTATTTTGAGCCTGACCCTACGCCATTATCTACTCCTGTCTTTTGCGAATGATTGCACGTCGGAATGCAGCGTGATTTTGTATGTTAGTTTTGTAATAGTGATTCATTGAAAAGAATGTAGTCAGAATGCATAGCGTCTTTATTTCCTCATCTAGTCTTCACAGTCATCGTTGCCCCGCCGTGGTGGTCTAGTGGCCAAGGTACTCGGCTGCTGACCCGCAGGTAGGGGGATCGAATCCCAGCTGCAGCGGCTGCATTTCCGATGGAGGCGGAAAAGTTGTAGGCACGTGTGCTCAGATTTGGGTGCACGTTAAAGAACCCCAGGTGGTCGAAATTTCCGGAGCCCTCCACTACGGCGTCTCTCATAATCAAATGGTGGTTTTGGGACGTTAAACCCCACAAATCAATCAATCAATTCACAGTCATCGTCATTATATGAGCATAACCATCATCAGCATTGGAGAGGTAGCCCCCCCCCCCCAAAATAAATAAATAAGGGATTGCGTGCTCAAGTCTGACATATATTCAGCAGATAATGATTAGTCACATCTTTATAGCATATTGGCGTTTTATGGTTTCGGGGTAAAATAACACCACTTCTTTCAAACATCGGCCTGGGACTAACAGGACTAAGTATCTTTTTCTTTCGTTTGGGGCCACTACACCAGGACTACCTCTAGGCACGTTTTCTTGAACACAGAGAAATTTATCATTGAGACAAAAAAAAAAAAAACACTTTGCTAAATGCTAGTGGCTCCAAATATTTTATTATTGATCTGAGTGCCCAAATGGATGTGTTATTTTGGAAAATGATCTAGAAGTGTTAGCCTGCAGAAATTATTACAAAAGTATTGCCAATCCGATGCTGTTGGTATCCGCATTGTCCACAGGACAACTGAAAATTATCGCAATATAAGAGTTCGAAACCTCGGCAGTAGATTAATTGTGGTTTATTGTTCTGCACTTCTATCACACCGCGTACGGACAACACGCCAGTGCTCGCAAATCTTCTTGAGGTGATGGCGTTCGCCTGTGCGGATGAGTGGCTGCCCCCGCGATGATTATCGAAATCAGAGAGGAAAAAATAAACACCATAAAAAGACTCATTCTTTACGTTCACTCAGTATCTCCTTGCACTGCCCAGAAGAGAGTTTCGTTAATGGACACGTCCATGGTGGGCGATGTTGGCGCAGCAGAGAACAGGAAGTGAGGTGATGTCGGGTCACCCTTTTGGTACAATGGGTTCCTCTATACGGCACCGACGTTGGGCAACCTACGCGCTGTGCTTGTGTCGCAACGATTGGCCCGAAGGGATTAGATAGAAAACTGGAAGGATAAACAGGAATAGCAAGTACGCCGATTGAGCGAAGCGGCCAACATTGCATGAGAAGAGCCGTGCGTCGTGCCAGCGTGGGCGCTTAGACATAGCCCATGCATTTCCCCGAGAGGGGTTCCGCAGACGACGCTGATTGGCTACCCGTGATTTCTCTGTTTAGCCAACCCGTTTCTATTGTTTTTTGTTCTCTGTCTGCAAGATTCATCTGCCTCATCCGTTTGGTATTTCTCACTCATTACATTACGCTCCTCCGAACCGCTGTTAACCATTTCGGATGTCAATGTAACGTTGCGCACTTGCAACGGGGGCAGCGAAACTCGGCCCCGTATGACGATAGAAGAACGGAGCCTGCTCCGACGGAAGATTTTAGCGCCTATATTACATAAAACATTTTCCGGGGAAGACATAGGTTACTCGCTTTAGGTTGTGCCCTGCGCCTCCAACTTTTCAATCTTTGTGAGTTTTTTATTTTGTACGTCAATGGAAGAGCAGTAGCTATAATAAGCATTCACGAACTTCTCCTCCAAATCATACCGACGAAATTGATTGTCAGTCGATGCGTTTACGAAAGCACACCATCGTATATTGTTAACTAAACTTTTTTCATTTCATTTCATTTCATTTATTTACTCTCAATGCCGTAAGGCGTTACAGAGAGGAGGGGTACAATATTAAACAATCAAGAAAAAAGACAACAGCGGGGTGTTTACAAAAAGTGATTGCTGACAGTGGACCTGAAATGCGCAGCGTCGCTGATGGAGACGATGGAGGCTGGAAGGCGATTCCACTGCACGCTGGTCATTGGGACAAACGAGTTTAGGTAGAGGTTGGATTTCATATCATGGTAAGCTGGCTCACTGGTATACTTGGGGATTCAAAGTGACAGTAAACAGCGGATAAAGTTAACGCATGGACCCAAAACGAACAGACAGGGTGACTGCTGTTGAACCTGCCTAATATCTGCTTTCCGTCACCTACAGTAATATTGGCAGCGCGAACTAACGGGACATGTTAATAGGACACAAACAAGTTCATACTTCACTTCTGCAGCACTCAACCGAATCGATTCAAATTTCCCGCAGTATAGTGTTTAGAATGTACACGAGTGCTGTTGTTTCGATCATAGATTCTGGTTGTGCCGGTCGAACGTGGGCTCCAACTTACATGACAAGGCTAAATGGGATCGCCAACAGGCTACTGAATCGGCGTTATAATTGCCGAGTACTTGTCAGACATTCTGTCCTGCATGTCATACGCCCACTGGCATTACTCAATTCCACACATTTTGTCCCGGCAACTGAACGCAGACCACGTTTTCGAGTAACATAAAGCAAGCAGTTCCGCTGACTGGGTCGTCCGGTGAGTTATCACTCCCTTTGCGAAACTCCACGAAGTTCGTGCAAGACAGCATGGCAAGGAGGGTGCTCGGAGATGCCAAGCTACTTCGGCATCGGAGTTGCGGTGTTTGCTCTGTCGTCCGTCAGACCTGGTCGCTTGGGTGGTTCTCTTGAAAGGTGTCCTCCGTTGATGTAGGCGAAGCCACTACGCAGTGCGATGATAAAGAACTGGCGTGCGTGTACACGCGCGCGTAGCTGCGCACTTTGATATATGAACGCGGACTTTTGCGCGCGTCCTTAGCGAAGCAGGCCACCTTCCGGGCGTTCCCTTTGCGCGCCAGCTGCTGCCGTTGCCGGAGAGTCGTGAACTGGGTCGTGTTCTGGTCTGCTTCCCCCTTTAGCGCCTGGAACACGCAGCAAGGTCAAGTGGTCCCGCAGTGCTGCCGCCACTGACAGGACGACCCTGCTTACGTGTGGTGCAATGGCTGCTATCTGGGTGCTGTCTTCTCTAAAGTGCATCCCGTTCCTCGTCGTTGTGTGCGACCGCGTTTC
Organism: Rhipicephalus microplus; assembly: GCF_043290135.1. Taxonomy (NCBI): domain Eukaryota; kingdom Metazoa; phylum Arthropoda; class Arachnida; order Ixodida; family Ixodidae; genus Rhipicephalus; species Rhipicephalus microplus. Next base: position 268,294,936 of record NC_134700.1, read on the forward strand.
GCAGGAAAAAAAATAAAATCGTCGTAGCGAGTATCACGAAGTTAGGACGATTACGAGGCCGAGTGTTTCAAGCCAGACAAATGGGGATCGGACAGGGAACACGTCATGCCAGCGCACTGCTGTTTGCGTGGTTCTTGGCGCAAAGAAAGTGCACAAAAGAGAGAGAGAGAGAGAGAACGGGGACATAAGCACAGATAATCCGCGGCTGAAGGTAACTTGCGTGCTTTTGGCGTCGATGGCGTGTGTAGGACAAATGGCGAGATTTCGGTAGAGCTCCTCTCTGCGCGTTACACTCGGGATAAAAGAAAACCGTCAGGCCTGCGCGGAACGCGCAGCACAGTCCCAGCGAAAGCTAAAAGAACGGCCTTTCAGAGCTTTTGTTAAACGCTCTTTGGGTAATTGCTACAAGCACACTTGAAGGGTACCCACTAAGCCATAAATAATCGTAAAGTTTGTGTAGTAAGGAGGCATTTACAGTGTCATCCTTCCTACTTCGGTATCGAAGTTGCTACATACTTGAAAAACATTTTGTGCATTTTTTTACGCTGTGGTTGACGAAGAGAAAAATACATGCCTTAAGCTTTCGTAGTGGGTTAGAGCATTCGATGACCCACTCGTTGCGTAATTCGCATTGTGTTACGCCTCGTTGTTTCTTTGCTGTTCTAAAATGCTTCATTACTCATAATACCGCGACTCCTCTTCCGACATCAAGCCTGCCTAAGACCAGTTTGCAACGGAGTTACGTTCATGCAGTGGCGTGGCTCACTGGTAGAATACTAGGCCGGGATTGAATCTGATTGTTTCCTTGGTGTTTCTCATTTACTTAGTTCTTTTTTCTTATTTCGCGCAGCTAGTAGTGGTTAAGTACATCGGCGGCGGCGGTCAACTACGACGCACGTGACCATTGTCGTGATCTAATAACAACTTTTGCTTTAAAAAGCGCAGTATTACTGCGAGGCTAAGACGCTTCAAAGTATAGGGGATGTTAGTAATTGTAGTGTAAATGTGAATAAAAAAAAGTGGACGAAAAGAGAACTCGCCGATGACAGGAAGGAAGCGAACCTGCGACCTTCGAACAAAGCGTCCGATGCTCTACCAACCGAGCCACAGCGGCAGTCACCTCACACTCGACTTTATGGGGCATGTATGAGAATTTAAACATGGGCGTGTCAGTAAGCACCGCTAGTATCCATGACGGCGAGTGTGAAACACCCTATCTCGACATGTTGGTGTCACTTTGCACGTTATATTATAATCAACTTGCAGATGACCAATAATCTCTCGCATGCCCCGTCGCGGTGGAGTAGAGGCTAAGGTACTCGTCTAGACCAGCAGGTCGTGGTATTGAATCCCGGCTGCGGCGGCTGCATTTTCGATGGAGGCGAAAGTGCTGTAGGCCCATGTGCTCATATTTGGGTGCACGTTATAGAACCCCAGGTGGTCCAAATTTCAGGAGCCCTCCATTAAGGCATCTCTCTCTCTCTCTCACATCATCATCATCATCATCATCATCATCATCATCATCATCATCATCATCATCATCATCATCATCATCATCATCATCATCATCATCATCGTCAATAATCCCTCGCATACTACCTGAAGGCATCAGGTCTACCTAAACGAGACCCTCGCTATCAAAGAAGGAAAAAATGAAAACTTAAAGGATCGTTCTTTTTTTGTTTTTGCTAGATTAATGCGAAGCGAACTAAGATACAATGATGCCGAAAAATCTATAAGGGATGTTCTTTTTGTAGTAACTGTAATGTAAATGTGAAGAAAGAAAAGTGGACGAAAAGATAATTTGCCACGAGCAGAAATCGAACCAGCTCTCATTAAGTTCTCGTTATATTAAAAAAAAACAGACATGTGACGTCTCTTCGAGGATAATTATACTATCTTTAGAGAGTCGCAGGACTTAAGGAAGAGTTAACGTATCTTTTTTAAAGAGAGCGACATAGGTGGAACGTCAGTACTCGCCGGAAACAGGGTCACGTAATATAATACTTGACTGGGCAGCAGCTAGGTAGCAAAGCGCATGCTAATATCTGCTTAACATCTCGGGCTTCCTCTTCACTTTCTCTCTCTCTCTTTCTCTCAAAGTGTAGGGTTATGTTCACGCTCTTATTGTGTCACCTGTCTAGGACTCAGACGAAGTGGGAGAAAGTCGGAGTTGTCGTTTCGTTCTGCCCCGGTCTGAAGGAAACAACTTAGTTTCACCAAATAAAATAAAATTAAATGAACAACCAAGAAATGCAGCCAGAAACAGAAACACAGGCTATTTCCATGTTTCGAAAGCCCTTTTCATGGAAGTGCCACAATCGTACTTCACAAAACGAGACCTCGAAATCCGTTTAATTCCAGCTCGGCGAGAGGCGAATCTCCGCGTCGTACGTTTCTGTGACACAGAGAAGCAACTCGCTCGGCGAAAGCCTCAGCGTCTTCTCAACTTTCGCGGAAGAGCGCGGACACATTGGTCACACACGTTCTTGTACACAAGGGCTGCGAGTTGTCAGAAAAAGAAACACGTGGAGCCCCTCCTTCTCCTCCCCACTCTTTTTTTTTTATTTTCTGTCACCCGAGCCTGGTGGGTGGTCCTGGCCAGAGAGTTCCTGGAATAAAGAGTCCCCATTTTGTTTTTCAATAAATTCTCTTTCTCCCTGTCTCTCACTTAAGTTTCTGGTTTTGCAGCTTGGTATTTATATAGCGTGAGAGCCTCTCAGCTATCTTGGGCATGTCTTAGTCCCATATCTGTCCCACAAACTTCACTTCTTTTTCACTTTCGCTAATCCTTCACGCCGTAAGCTTCAGAAACTTCATTCAGAAGCGCTCTGCGTGACTCAAAGGATAAGCTGGCATGTTCCGCTGCGATAGCATTGACAGAGAGCATCGTGATCACTGCCTCTTAATAAAGCGAGAAATAATGAAGCCAGAAACTATGTTTGAAGTGAAGAGAATTCAAAGAAGAGAAAGAAGAGTGTGCGTAAATGAAGAAAACGCCACATGCAGGCTTTGTAGTAAACTGCTGCAAAAAGGATCTAAAAAGATAACGTGGCTACGAAGAATGTGGGGCTTGTGTGGCGATGGCGGAGAAACACGTAGATACTGCGAATGAACTGGCCTCGAATAAAAGCGGTATATTGCACGCAGCCCCAGGACTTTGGGATGTGTATGAATGTTCCATTGTTAGCAATGACACCACCAGGCAGTCGCTTTTGGCAGCGTTTCAGCAGAGAAACGGCGTATCACTGCTCAAAATGTAATAAAGAAAGAAAAGAACAAAGAGAGAGGGAGATATCAAAAAGTAAAGAGAGAGGTAATAGAGAGCCATGCCAAGGGTGCTACTTTTGTGGAAAACTCCGTCCTCACGCGAGAGGTGTCAAATAACTTCAAGCAGCGTTATTCTTTTTTTTTTTTATAGATTCACGGTGGAGGCCCCACCGTCGTATATCACGGCTCATTTTTCATGTTTGTTAGACGCGCCGTCGGACTCGGAAACCGAAGCCCACCAGAAAAGTCGAGGATGCGATTCGCCTTTTCGCATTGAAGAGGGAGACACGATATGCATGGAATCCAGTGGGAGGAAGAAACCTGTCGACATACCCGCCACGGTGGCACAGTGGTTAAGGTCATGGGATTGAATCCCGGTAGAAAATGCTTGAGGCTTGTGTACTTCGGCCGAAATGCCGGTTAAAGAATCCCAGATGATCTAAATTTCCGGAGCTCTCCACGCATAACGGCGTCTCTCATAATCATATCCTCGTTCTGGGACGTTAAACCTCAGAAATTACAATTATTACACCTGTTCGCACGGACACAACACATCTGTAACAAAAGAAAAATTAAACAAACGTGCAGGTACGCCAGTAGTTAAACGCCAGTGGTTACGTAGTTACGCCAGAAACTACGCCAGTAGTTACGTAGTTAAACGCCAGTACGTAAACGCCAGTAGTTACGTAAACGCCAGTAGTTACGTAGTTAAACGTGCAGGTACGCCAGTGAGGGCCATAAAACTGCACTACGCAACAACTAAAAACATAAAAGAACTTGATTGCTCTCAGTTTGTGTGTGCGCTAGAGTTGTTTGTGTTAGTGGAGATGCCATGGCGTTAAATTTGGCCTTACTCGCGACTAATTGAGAAATAAGAACACGCTACAGCAACTGTTACAGGCACTACTATTTAGAACCGATGCAAACAATAGCTAGTGCGCAAAGGAGGGCTACAAAGGAGGCTGCGCTTCGGTGGATCGGAACGCGCAAGATGCAAGTCATGCTGCAAATGGCCTGGACACTGTGTGTTTGCGTGCATGTAATAGAGAGAGAGAGAGAGAGAGAGAGAGAGAGAGAGAGAGAGAGAGAGAGAGAGAGAGAGAGAGAGAGAGAGAGAGGATGGCAAGAACTGGAGCAAGAAAAGAAACAAAGCAGTGCGAAACTGTTGTTTCATGCCATGACGCTGCCGGAGATGTGGCAGCACGCAAACCACGTGCCGCTCGTCTCATTTGAATGCGTTTCGTCAGTCGACGTTGCTTTGTCCTTCTGCGGAGATCTACGCGGTCTGCTTTTAACCCCTCCGAGCTCGTCCAATATAACGAATTTCACTTGTCCACGTGCGTCACGAGACCTGACTGGAATCCACAAACGGCGGACCATACAACTTATTTCGTTAGATCTTGCCCTTTTCGGTGGTGCCGCTATCTGTGTCTTATTCCTTCTTCGAATAATGGCGGCTAGAAGTACCAACAACGCTATCATATTCTGTTATTAGAAACGTAGAACAGTAAACAGACCGAACATCCGAACTTAACTTTCAGTTCCCATGCAAGTGCATCCTTAGAGCTTCGGGTTATTTAGGTTCACACGTGTGGTTCACACGGAGAAACATCGTACGCTGCAGTGCCATAAATTGCATCACCTCAAGTCCTCTCTCTTGCTTCCGATACCGTTAACGGACAAGTGTGTGACAACGCTATATCGAAAGTTCAGAACGTCAGCTTTGCCTATACGTACACTGTACATGATCAGCAAGGTTAAAAAAAAGAACAGTCATGGTGGCCATATTTGAGTGGGAGCAGGGGAAAATAAAACAAAAGAAACTCCCCAAGAAAGTTCCAGGTAATGTAGAAATCATCTCAGTGCTTCTATTGACGATAATTTAATACTAACTAATGGGAGTTTAAGTCTTAAAACCAACATATGGTTATTAGGGACGCTGTAGTGGAAGGCAGCGGAATGATCGACCATCCGGTGTTCTTTAACGTGCACTGACATCGCACAGTGTAGCAGCCTTTAGAATTTCGCTTTCGTCGAAGTGCGGCAGCCTCGGCCGGAATCGAACCCGCGACCTTTGGGTTAACAGCCAAGCACCATAAGTACTATACCAAGATGGCGGTGGACGAGCTCTTAAGGCTAACCTTCTCGTTACGTAGTACCGCAAGGAATTTTCTCAATGAAGTTTCACCATTCACACTTCTTCCAATGGAACACTGATGAATGAACGTAGTTTATAGTCCACCATTTGTAATTTTGTGCATTAAATGTTTCAAGCAGTATAATAGGAATAATTACTATCTTCTTATTGGTAGTTATACCTGGACACAAGGGAAGTAGCATAGGGGAAACATGATAGAGCCTCAGGAATCAAGTTACTTTACTCGTTGGATGACAGACATTTTAGCTTATACATTGCAGCAATGCTTGCGTCAAACATAGCTGCATGCGCATTCTTCATGCCCTTTGATAATCTTTGGCATACATATACTTGCCGTGAATTCCTAGAAAAAAGAAGTGGCTTTAAGTAATAAAAAAAAGCATGAAAGGGTGAATCTACGATCAGAAGCAGCCTATACCACAGCTCGCTTGTTCTGCTGTAGATGACGCTTACCGTGAGTGTACATAAAATATTGCGTGCCAAAGGTGCTGCCCGACCGGAACCGGTTGCTTCTGCGAAGGAGTTGATGACCTTGCTGGGGGGCATGCACATACACTGCAGTCAACTGTGGCCTATTATCATACGACGCGGTAGAATGTTGGCAAAACACACGAGTTCCACAAAACGAAAGCACAAATTCTGAATTCCTACGCTGCCTTGTTAGAAATTTCTACCGAAGAAAGTGCACTGCTGAGCACAAAAAAAAAAAAGTTTGTGGCCGTTAAATGCCGCATTGCTTTAAGGTGCACTGCGGAGAGGCACATATGCGTGAAATACGCTTGCAGGGATTCTCAATTAGCTCGTGCCAAGCAGTGTTGTATAAGTTGGCAAAGTAAAACAAGTACAGTGGTAGTGGCTCTGGTGGTCGTAGGCGTGCGCAGGTTTCCCCGTCAGAGGGAAGGGCGAGGGTTCTTCTGGCACCCCTCCCCTATTATATAAATGTATGGCGCTAACTTTGCGCCCCCCCCCCCCCCCTGCCGATTAGCAGCGCTCCCTCCCTATTATGTGTCGGACATTTTTCGCCCCCCCCCCCCATCTCAAGTGACTAGGGGGCACCCCTCCCCACTCCCCTTGTGCACACGAACTGCCATAGGCGGGTTCAGCCTGGCCGGCGCCTCGCCTGGCGGTCCTGGCTGGCAATTGTTTCAATTGAATGACTCATTCCTGTGGTATGCCTCTTCATACATCACGTGATCATGTATCTCGTGAAAAGGTATAGTAGACACTTCGTCATGACTCATCCGCCCACCTACAAGAAACACCATGTCCTCACAGCATCCGCGCAACAGCCCTCTTTTCTCCGCACTATTCATCAGTCTCGGCATTTATGAGCAATAAAGTTTACACGTACAAATGTAGTCGTGTATATACCAAGTTCATTGCACTCACTGCACAATGAGAAGAACCGTCCATTACTTTAAATAACCGTGCAGATGCGCAGGTCGATCGTGTTCTTACTTTATGCAACAGGGCTGACTCGGCACGACTAATTTTTTTTATGCCATAGCGCTGATGGAGGCGAACGCCATAAAGAGCGAAGCATCAAGTCAAATTGCATATTTCGATATTAGTTGCCGATTCATCGCTGCAGTGACTGTCTGCTGTCTCGAAAGTGCTTATTTTATAAAGAATCTGTTCCTCTGTGGCCGCTGACGCCAAACCAGTGCGTTAAACTATCCACTGTAACGTTATCTTGATGCCTTTTCGGGTTGCGTCTTTCAGTGGTGCCAGTGACTGGTGGCAAACCTTGTCTTTGAGAGTCTCTCTAGAAAGTTATTGTAATGCTAACTTGAAGTCTGTGAGAACTAGTTTGTCGGGTCCATTTTTCAGCTTACGAAAAGCAGCAGGAGTAACTGGGCTCTCGGAAACTGTCGCAGAGAATGTAAATTGTCCAAGAAATCAGACCATGTAGCTTTAATAGGTGGTATGAAATACGACCGCAGCACTGCTGTTGCAGTTGACAGTGATAGAACCGTACATGTGTACGCGAAGATAATCGCCTGACAAGAATAGTGTAACATTACTCTTGCATTCCCCGGTGTAACGCACACGTAACATCACGTGACATTCCGTCACATGACCAAAATCACGCTACATCGAGTAATACCTAGTAACATGCCCTGTTGTGAGCCATGTATACAAGACGCGTGTGTTTGTAAAGCATGAAAGCTACTTTCACTGCATTTCCAAGCAGAACAAGTTCAGAGGCGTGGCCGTGTAGAGTGTGGAGGCCTTGGGCTATAACATCTGTTTATCAAGCAGTTAGTAAATAGGTTTTTTTTTTCCCGTGAGACAAGATACCCTTTCCTGCTAACAACGTGTGAAACAAGACTAAGTAGACTGTTGCCTGAGTTTGTTGTGAGCACTCATGTTACCCCAGGGGCTGTGCAAGGCTACACGAAGGAAGTTGTAGCCAGCGTGAGGTTTTTGTGTCTTCGTTTTTCGAATGACTATCTGTGATCTGTTGGAAAGAAAAAAAAACTGTACAAACATTTATGTGACACTGTGCTTCCCGTCCCACTGTACAAAGCACTATATACAGCACGCAAGGGTCAGAATGTACTTAAGCGAGTTTTTAAAAAAATGCCGGCAGCTCCAAATGCAAAAACGCTGTTTTTTTATATTGCACACTGTGGAACAGTTCTTGTTAAAAATTTCCTAGAGGAGTGCGGGTTTCATATGCCATGGGGATCTCACTTTCTCATCTGTAAAAAAACCGGAAAACTATTGGCCACGTTTTCTTGCACTGTTGGGAAGGGATATACTTTTGGAATGTATTACGAAAACAGTTTATGTTAGACCCTCATGGAGTCAGGTATTTGGCAATAGGGAATGATGATGGATTACCTTTTGATTTTATTATGATGACTGCCTTGCACAGAATATGGCACTCTCGAATGGCTGGATTTCACTGTGACCCTAACAGAGGGCCAGCAAGGGAGTATTTTAAATAAAGTTTCTTAAGGTTTCTCGAGGTAGTAAAAAGAAGTGAGTGTGTTCCTTTATGGTTAGAAGGGGTAGAAGCCCTACTGACCATGACGGAATTTTAGGACGTGATGCGTTACAGTAATTCTTGACAGCCGTAGTTATTTCTTTGTTATGTTTGTTGTGTATTGTAATATATTTATCTTATCACCACGTGTGTGAAGTTTAACCAGAAATAAAAACATTTATGATAAAAAAAGGTGTGGTCGTGTAGTGGAACACTCGCTTGCCACCCAAACGACCCGGGCCACCCAAATGACCCGGGTTCGATCCCCAATCGGACCTTCTCGGTCCCCACTTTGCTCCAGGCGCTTTTATCATTTATTTAGTTTATTTGAATCGTTCTCAATTTTTCGGTCACAGACAAAATGATCATTTTTCGCTCACAAGCAACGACGCCGACGCCGACACCAACGCCGACACCGGAATTTCTGCGAAACGAGCTTTTTAACGTTATTGCGTTAAATGAGAGAGCTGGGCTAGTTGGTGGGTGTTCGTATTGAAAAAAAAAAAGCGAAAAGACGATCCACAAAGAAGACTTGACGAGACAGCGCTCGTAATGTCTCAAGTCTTTCCTTAGTGCGTAGTTTTTGCACTGTTCCAGTATGAATTGTCCCAATTTTACGTTTATCGATTTAGTGCAGAAAAAGAAAAACTTCATAATAGCGCAAAAAATATCGAAGTCATGAATTGAAGAGAGAGAATTAGAAGGCGGAGGAAGAGAAGGAATGAAGGGCTGAGAGGTCAAACACATCTGAGCCTGGCAGGCCACCCTGCACCGGAGAAGGGGGAGGGGGAAGGGAAGTTATATGTAAAACCGAAATGTGCATCGTTCTACACAAACCCAAAGCTCGTACGATCGTGAATAGGTGGATTCACGAGTCGAATCCAGTCATTAAAACATCCTATACAGCGTCAAACATGTGAGACAGGGATCAAAAGACATATTTGATCAAACCTGATATCGACCACGCTGCCACGCACTCATCACAAGTTCAGTATGTGAAGTAAAATGATCTGGTTTTAGTGAAAACTAGGCCTCCTCGGTTCAGTCGGAGCACACGGCTGTCGACAGTTGGTTCGCAGTGAATAACAGTTCGTCGGAGGGGAGTGTACATGCGAACCTGAAAAGGTGCACCCGTCTTTGATTTGCAGGGTTTCATGTTGCTTGACGAGCCGATGTGTAAGGTTAACGAGTTCTGTTAGGGTACACGTGCTAAACCTAGGCCTCGTGGTAGAGCGTGGAGCGAGTTGCGTCAATGACCGCTACAGGAAGTCATCGAGTTAACAGAGCACACGACAAAGCAGAGTTAATGATGGTGTCTGCGATGCCGCGAGATCACGCTCCCTTGGCCGCAGCCGGAACTTCTCGTGGCGCTGCAAGGGAGAGGGTTGTTCAGTCTCGAATGGTACGGCGCCAAGTCCAAAGCTACGCAGTGTAATGCGAGTGTGGCGCCTCTGAAACGTGAGTCGAAGCAAAGAAAAGCGAGGGCGGAAAGTTTGCCCAGCGCCGGGTTACAAGAGCGCCTGAGAGAGTCCTTGTGAAACAATAGGTCCTTTGCGACGCTTAACAAGTCGCTGCTTCTCTGCTGATCTCCTTCAGCCACGTCTTTTGTTTCTGGTGCACCATCTCTGGAGACGAGAGCAGACAGGCGAAATGCGAAGCCGAAAGGAGTACGCTTCCGATAAGCCGTCGGCCAATTCGCACGGTTGCGTTTAGGGCGTGGTCCGTGGTACGGCTTCGCATCAATGGCCTGTGGGAGGAACCCACCTTAGACTATCTCGAGCGGCCAATGCATTGTACTAGGTAGCTTCCCGGCAGTACAATCATATCTATCACATCTTATATTTGCGAGCGACATTGAACACAAAATCTATGAGCATGGACGACACTGTATATTTACGGTAGCAGAAACAATAGGAAACACGCCAGGTACCGTCACCGCGTAGAGAGCGGACGGGTATCATTCATTTAATTTATATAGTTGCTTTACAGGGTCACTTACTGTGGCATTGCTGAAGAAGTTTCGGACAAGTTGTGAATGATATTCCCTCAGTTTAGACTGACGGCTGAGGAACGAACTGGTCACAAAATACAGCGATGCAGTACTCCGCGAACAATGCGCAATAGCGAATAGAAAACACAATTTAATAGTCATACCAGAGTGGTATGAGAGGCCCGGACAAAGTAATGTAACGCCCGCGTGTCCATAAGCAAGATACTACTTCGAAGACCTAACTTTCATTCAATTCAATTTTTTTATTCCTTAGTTCGACTTGTATATTACAAAGAGGTTATGAAAAGTGTCTCACAGTTGAAAACTGAAACGGGACAGTCTCGTTTATAAGCTTCAAATGAACACAACAACGAAAACTTAGACGTCGTTTGAATTGTTCGTTTGAATGTGTAACAGCGTCGCACTCGATTCAGATATGAAGGTGGATGCTTTATGGAAGGATCACGAAAAATGCTAGCATCTGGACCGAAGGAAAAAAAGCAGTACACTCGCGAAATGCTATTTCAGCTGCTGTTCTCGGAGTATTTTTCAGTAAGTTTCAGGAATTCAATGCATTGCAAGGTTTATTAAAAAAAAGCACCACACACACAGTGCATCTACAGCTCTCTCTTTTTTACTCCCCTATTCCATTCTAGTAGAAATATCAGCCGTCATGCAGACACTGCGGAATCAGGGCGTAGATGAAGTATATATAAACATTCTGGAAATAATCTACAGGGGATCAACTGCTACCATAGTGCTTCATAAAGAAAGCAACAGAATACCAATCAAGAAGGGTGTAAGGCAGGAGGACACAATCTCCCCAATTCTATTTACCGCATGCTTACAGGAGGTTTTCAGAAGCCTAGAATGGGAACAGTTAGGGATAAGAGTTAATGGAGAATACCTTAGTAACCTGCGCTTCGCCGATGACATTGCATTGCTGAGTAACCCAGGGGACGAATTGCAACTCATGATTACGGAGTTAGACAAGGAGAGCAGAAAGGTGGGTCTTAAAATTAATCTGCAGAAAACGAAAGTAATGTACAACAACCTCGGAAAGGAGCAGCGCTTTGAGATAGGTAATAGTGCACTTGAAGTTGTAAAAGACTATGTCTACTTAGGGCAGGTAATAACCGCTGAGCCTAAGCATGAGATTGAAGTAACTATATAGAAGAATAAGAATGAGGTGGAGCACATTCGGCAAGCACTCTCAAATTATGACAGGTAGATTGCCACTATCCCTCAAGAGGAAGGTATATAACAGCTGTATCTTGCCGGTACTTAGCTACGGAGCAGAAACCTGGTGACTTACAAAGAGGGTTCAGCTTAAATTGAGGACGACGCAGAGAGCAATGGAAAGAAAAATGGTAGGTGTAACCTTAAGAGACAAGAAGAGAGCAGAGTGGATTAGGGGACAAACGGGGGTTAAGGATATCATAGTTGAAATAAAGAAGAGGAAATGGACATGGGCCGGGCATGTAGCGCGTAGACAGGATAACCGCTGGTCATTAAGGGTAACTAACTGGATTCCCAGAGAAGGGAAGCGGGTTAGGGGGAGACAGAAGGTTAGGTGGGCAGACGAGATTAAGAAGTTTGCGGGTATAAATTGGCAGCAGCAAGCACAGGACCGGGTTAACTGGCGGAACATGGGAGAGGCCTTTGTCCTGCAGTGAACGTAGTAAGGCTGATGATGATGATGATGATGATGATGATGATGATGATTCCATTCTAGGGTAGCGAACTGGACGTTGTCCAGTTAACCTCCCTACAATTTTTATATTTCTTCTCATTCTCTGTAGATATCTGGGTCAGTTGATATAGATCCGGGGTATTAGGCAGCGGGAATTTACTTAAATTAAGGCTTTCACCTTCGAAGTAAAGTACATTCGTTAGCCAGCAGCCTTAGTGAAAACGTTCCTTTCGCTACAGGGAGAAGTGGCGGAGCATTCAGCAGTGACCTGAATTGGTATTGACGATATTTAACAAGCAGGAGGCTTTTGGATTTACTATTATGACACCCGCATTATGTAGGACAGGGAAAAGAATGTAGGAATAGGCACACACGTGACAAGTGCAAAGCACGTGTGTGCTGCGTAATTTCCGCTTCCGCGTATGCGTGTGTTCGGGTTTCTTTTCTTAAGGCTTGCGTCGCGATGCCGCACAAACTAAGCTCTCTCTTTACTCTGCTGGCTACAGTATAGATATGCAAAGGCGCTACTGGTTGAGACGTGATCAGGGTATCTGCGCACTTACAGCGAAACGTGCGAGCTGCTTCGTTTCAGGGCGTGTGTGTGTCTTCCGCTATAATTAACGCACTGTCGCCCCATGTATTACAAATAAAAATGAAGTTTCAAGCAATTTCTTGATTATTCATTACAAATTTATTAGATTTACGTATTCACCATGACCATAGGTGACGCTGTGTGTGTAGTTCGCGCAAACTTTGACCAGATGAATCAAACCTGCCAACCCGATGTCAAGATTTCTCTATTATAGATATTTAAATGAGCTTCAGCTCGACATGCTAAACATACAGAAGAACAATATTAAGTATCCATCTTACTTTATTTAGGGCAAGCCAATGAGTAGGGCAGCCATGTTCTCACAACGCACTTGTAAACGAAGAGCTCCTTCTAGCCGCTGGCGCAGGTCGCGGGATCGAATCCTGGCGGGGGCTGCCACGTTTTCAATGGAGGCGAAAATGTTAGAGGCCAGCGCACTGAGATTTAGGAGCACGTTAAAAAACCCCAGGTGGTTGAAATTTCTAGAAACCTGAAACCAACCATTACCTCTTTTCCTATCTTGACAGTGCGGTGTTCATTAAGGAGCGAAACAATCATCTTATAGCCCGCAGCATAAACGTCTGAAAAGGCAAAGTGCACTTGACAATCAAAGTTGACATCTCTCTGTTGCTGACTCCTCAACAAGTTGTTTTTGACTCCTCAACAACAGTGCCCGAAGGTGCGCCAGATCAGCAGGTGCAGATTTTCGCATTCGTGACGTAATTACCAGCTACTCCGTAAAGATGCACTATACGGAGTCGAACGAAACGCTTCCTGGTGCGGAAAGATGTTGCGCTTCCAATCATTTCCATTTCACAGTCTGTGCACCTAAAAATGAAACAAGCTGTAAGCTAACCAATCAGCGTCATCCTGCTTTTTTTTTCTCTTTCTTCATGATTCTTAGTTACGCGTGCGTTGTCCTGATAGTCACTGGAGTAGTGGACGACCGTGAGATGAAGTATTGATTTTGATCAATACGGTAAAACTATTTGAGTAAAACGTCCTTTTATGGTTTCGGGAAAATAACGTGTTTGCAATCACACTCACGTCGGCACAGACTTGTCATATATATATATATATATATATATATATATATATATATATATATATATATATATATATATATATATATATATATATATATATATATATATATTATAGCGCTTAAGCTAACTTCGCGCCGCTGTTTGGTGACCAAGCGTTAACAAAGAGCAGGCGAGATTCGCTGAATGTAATGACCTCACGTGGGACCTATTATTTCGATGTACGACCGTGCTGAGGCGTGTTAAAATCCGTTCAGCGTGCTCTATTTAACGGGAGGACTCTTTACGCGAACGTTCACCCGGGATCCTTGAAAAGGCCGAGCTTCAGAAAGCGACGCGACGAGATTCTCGACACTGCCGCCTTATTTGGCAACGCGTCGTATTTTGTGACGCATATTGAGCAACACCGCTGCTCGAATAGAACATGTGACAGCAATAAGTGACACTTTTATTATTCGAAAATGCGAATGAAATTTACGACACGTTTTACCGGGCACCGCAAACTAGACGCCAGAATAGTGAATAACGCGCAGCCATAGTCGTTTTTTAATGCAGGAAGAAAAGAAAAAAAAAGCTTATTCTTGCAAGTCAAGAGAGAAAATGAAAAAGATTTAAACGCCTTCTGTGTTGCAATCATAATATTAATAGTCCCTGCATATACGATATGAAATCGAATGCTAGATTCAAAAGCTTCATTTTCGCCAGATGCAAAAGCAAACAGTAATAATTTATCCTCGTGCCTTTGCACACATAACGTCAACGCAGCTCTCTGCTGCAATTCCGTTCTACAAGCACGGATACTTTATCGTTCGAATTACGTTATCAAGACTGACGTCAAAAGCACGTAATTTACTTACTTATTTTGCCACTTTAAGAAGGAAATATCACTGCAGCTATTTCTGTCATAGCCTAGCGGATGAAATAATCTTTTTTTTTTGTAAGTTGCCCAAAGCTGTCGATTTCACATTCACACATTAGGTTTATACCGGCATGCAACGGTGACACCAACGCGAACATCTATATTAGGCTGACACAAATCCGAACCGAGGAGCTGTTTTGAATTAGGCGAAGCGAAACCTAAGACGTAGGTGTAAGGTGTAAGGTTTCTCTCAGACTCAAATCATCATTGTAAAAAAAAAAGCGCCCCCAAAAAATCTTATCACTAGGCAAACTTAACGTTCCCACAGACACGTATTCAAAGAGCTAAGAAAGGTGCCATAATGTTTTTTTTTCAAATGTGAAGTGTTTGTATAGAACGTGTTAATTTTTCATTTAGGTTCTTTGCAGACGCGGCATATATGTCTTACGGGAAAGTAAAATCGTCCTAATAAAATTGAAGAGAAAGAAAAAAAATTCTGTGCAGCTTGATGCTCGATTGGAAGGCTAAAAAGAAATGAAGAAAGAAATAAAGAAATAAATAAAAAATAAAGAAGAAAAAAGGAAAGAATGAAAATAAAGAGAAAAAATACAGAGAAGGAGGAATACAGGATAGAGTGATAGTGACGGAACATATCATACAAATTAAAACGAGGCTGGAAAGTGAAATGATATGAATACCGGCTTCGCAGACAATCGTCGCTCGGAGCATAACAAGCGCCCTCATTCGGTCAGAGCCATTCTGTTCAGCTATCGCTCTGCGAGGAGAAATAGATAGGTTTCCTTGCGAGGCACTTAAGAATGCAAAGCGCGTCCTGATGCGGCGCGTTTATCTCTATTCCGCCGCGAAGAGAGAGAAAAGCGACGGCTGGGATTACCTGCTGCCTCGACACAGTCGCTGCACTCGTTGTAGACGTAGGCAGGGATGCTACTTTGAAAACCTGTTGTGAGATGGTCGTGCCCACTAACGAATTCTGCCCGGGTGCAGCTCCTCATGGTGCGTCTAGATATTGTCAGTGCCCATTAAAAAAAAGGAAAAAAAAACGCAAGCGAGGATATACCCCACGGCACGGGGATTTCGGAACATATTGTAGGCGTTTGCGGGAGAAGGGATTAGAAATACCAATGAAGTTACAAAAGCATTTTTTTTAAAGAGGTGGGATAACCGCTGCTGATTTGGAGGAATGCCCGTACCCGTCGTTAAAGAAAGACCACATTTGCAAAGCTTTTTCTTTCTTACTCTACATGCATTTCCCCATCAGTGAACCGACGTCACTAACTATATGTCCCGCACTGTGATTGGATCGAACGGTCTTTCAAAATACTTTCAGCACTGGACATCTTTCTGAATGCGGTCTTGAAACTGCTTTCCTCTACTGTATTGCCACCACCGTCCTTCCGCTTACTACAAAATTCAAACAAGGTCACCTATCGTCACTTTTGAAAATGGAGCATTCCACTTTGTGCCCCTAATAAGTGCATACATGTTAGCGAACAATATCTGCGCAGCGCATAATGTAGAATATGTAATGTGTGATGTAATCTGATGTCTAGAAATTTAATATATAACGCGTCATGTAGAAGCGTACAGAGATGGATCTTTTTTTTTTAAATGATGGGGTGCGACAGTTTTAACAGCTGGTGCGAATGTTCAGACCAGCGCTGTTGTCATGTCTGAAGGCTACAACCGTCCACCTTAGCACGTGCATATATGTATGTTTAGTAAGTTCTCAACCGTCCACCTTAGCATGTGTATGTATGTATGTTTAGTAAGTTCTCGTCTAACACAAACAAAATATGAGAAAAATGCAAGAGCTGGTGGGTAGGAAGCATAAACGTACGCGTGCTAAGGTGTGCAGCCTTGAAGAAACGACAAGACGAAGTCGAAACGTCAGCTCCATCAACACCGGTGCCAGTGCTGGCATGTCCTTTGTTTCTGCGTCCATTACACGCAGCTCGTGTGACCTTTGCTAACATAGCACCCATTTCATGCAGATATAAAGACGGAGTGGTGGGTGCCGTCGACATACCGAGGCGCTTGTAGCGACGTCGTGACGCGTAGACTACGCCGAGTCCACCCAGCGCAAAGCTCGCCACCGCCCTCTATGATCACGCGACAATTGACACAGCAGCTGCAAAGCAGCCTACGAGCACAGCTCCTCCGTTGCTTAACGCTGTTTACAAACACGGAATATGTCTTTACGGTAACGCGCCGCGTCGAATCTCTTGTGCTTGCGGTGATTGTTCATGTGCGCAACAAGGACTGACGACCCCCAATAGCGGGTGCCACGCGTTGGTGGCTGTGCGTTCCTCGCGACCAAAGGACGTGCCACCTGGAGGAGGAGAAAAACATTATTCATCCCAAGAGGGAAAGGTGTGGTGGTGGAGTGTCGGAGGAGCCTACCCAGCGTAGGTCTCCGCTACCCTCTTGGCCCAATCGAAGATCTGGTCCTGGACCTCGGGCGCCGAGCTGCACATAGCAGCCTCCCACTGCCACAGTCGTATATGGTTGGCTGATAACGCGGTAGCGACGATGGCTGGGCATGATGCCTCGCTTCTTTTCCCGACGTGCGTAGTCGTGCGTTATTGTGATTCAGAGCGGCGCCGCGAAGAAAGACTTCCCCTCGGCGACAGCGCGCCAAGTTGACCTTCGAAGACGGCCGGGTGAGCTGGGCCCTCCAGCGCGTTCCGCCCGCGTTCCCCTGGTTGCACGCGAGTGCGAGATGGTATACGGAGTTTATCTACGACTTATGAGAGCGTGCCTCGCAGGCCGATATGCGCGCCGCAAAACGCACTCGGAGACACCCCGAGGTTGTTGTTTATGCGTGTTCCACTTCGTGGCTCACTGTATATATCTGAACTCAGTGACGGAGAAATGTGAACGGCTCAAGCCCGAATTTCTGTTTTTGAGTGCCGAGACGTTGGGAGTAGATGGCGCAGCAATCTGGCGCCACCGGCACGTATACGTAAGTGCGCGACTGTCTTAGCACGCCTTGCGTGCGCTTGCGACTCTTGCAAGCCCATGTCATCGCAAGCAAACAAAGTGATTTAGAAAGCACACTTCTAATATTGTGATACTTACTTCAAAATACCGCTAATGACTCTCATAGAGGGTGGTGGTATTACACAGGGTTAAACAGGGAATACGCATGCATAGTAATAAATTGGGCATTACTCATTGTGTTGGATATTACACTAACGTAGGCACATTCTTGTTTGTTTTTTCTACGCTGCGAGATGCAAGGTAGTTATTCCGACACTTATTTAACGTCGTGACCTTAATGAAACGTTTCGTTGATCAATATAACACAGAAAAAAAAAATCACAGCATATCCACGGAGTGAATGATGATGAGTGAGGCGAAGCGCTGGAGCCTTTCATTGCTAAACTGTGAACCATTCACGAATATCGCCCACTATATACATCATCTAAGGCGTGACAAACACTGTATACATTTATACGAGAAGTGTTATTATTAGTAAGTGGTAGCTGTACGTCGCTTTTGTTCCCCATTCCTTATAACGGCTTTATGGTCGGTGAAGTGGTGGCTCGGTGATGGGGCGCATTAGTGGAATGTTTTCAAGGACGAGGTAGTGGGCAGTTGGCAAAGGTAGAACTATAGGCGGTCACGTACATACATACAAGTGTTGGACAGACCCTCGCCTTTAGGAGCTTCGCCCCCCAAAAAAGTGTCCTCTCATTAACTGAATTCTGGTCAATATTCGCGGAATGTTACGAATAAGTCCAAGAGTTTAAGATTCGGCGTCCTGTGCGAGAAAGAAGGTTATACGAACTCTCGTGTTTTTTGTGCTGAAACGCCGTGGCGACTTAGCGGCGACTGCTCTTTTTACTGGTCTCAGTTGAATACGGCGACTTCAATGTTGACTGGCATCCGTGTTAACACACTAAGTTAAGCTAAGCTCTTGTCGCAATGTCCGACCAGACAGCATCAACGACTGCTACAAGGGCAACACACTGACAACACACTTCAAGAAGACCACTCTGTTACGTGGTCATTGTATATACGCGCCATCTCTTCTTGTCCCCATCATCGTTATCTTTATAACTCCCTTCTCCCCTTTCTCTTCTGTGTATTGCAGTAGGCCAGGGAACACAAGCTGAGGCCGACCACTAGGCAGCCTCATAAAATTCGCTCTCTCTCTAGCGGCGACGGCGCTGTGCTGCTCAGCACAATGACGCTGTTCTGATTCCCGGACAGGGCATTTCGATAAGACCGAAACGCAAGATTGTCAGCGTACTTACATTTTCAGTTTAATATCTTTCCATTTAGGTGAGAATCATGGCAGTAGGGTTAAGAAACCAAAAATATATGTCATCTACGCTTTTCTTGGTTTAACTGTCTCTCGGTTTCGATTAGTTGGGTATAATACATAATATGAACACTTAGAATGATTCCCGTCCTCTCATCCTTTGAAACAACAGTTGTATAGTTTTAAAAGTGACTTTAGTAGTGGTTTGCCAGTGTACAAGTGACGGTGATTGTTACGGTCATTTAGGTCCCAATCATCCCGTGGAAAGTAGTAAAGCAGCCAGTGCTATCTCAAGCGGCAAACATATCTCTAAAACACCGCGAACACCGAGATGTAGGAACCATGTTATTAACTCTCTGCAAGCAACGAGTTCACGTTTCACTGCCAGCTCACTTCGTAAGAATGATGCGAACATATGTCGTGCCCTTCAGTTCCACTTCGTGTTTTAAGGTGGCTCTATGGAAAGTTGTCGGATGAATTTACCTTCCGCTGCCATGCACTTATAAACGATGAAGAAAACGTCGCAAACAGCCCACGCGCGGCCACCATTATAATATTTGTGTCGCCAGCACGGCCCTGACACTGGAAATCAACAAGGTCACTAATAAATTCGCTTCGGTTAAGTGTCCTCGATAAACAATTCGAGCTTCCTCCCGTCCATTTATTTGTCGATGAACGCGCGTCTGCTTTTCTCTCCCTTACTTCGCGTTAGCGTCCTTTCCTCCTCTCCCCCCAGCTATGTTCCTCTCCTCACGTACTCCTAACTGCACGCATTTAAGTCGGATGTTTGTATTCCGGTTAACCTGCCTGCCTTCCGTCGGCTCATTTCTCTTTCGCCTCAGTGACGAGCTCCTTTCTTGCACCTAACTTCTTTCGTGTGGGTTCGCGTCTGTCTTGCGCCGCTTGCGAGTGCTGGTACCGCCAATACGTCGGCATCGCTGTTCCTGAAAGAGAATGTTTTCCGAACTTCTAAGAGAGCTGCTGCAGCTCTTTATAAAAATACTGATAATAAAATGTGGTGGCGGCTTTGTCGGTGCCTTTCATTGAAGGGGAAATTTGTTTTCCGTCCATCGGGCCACGCAGAATATTCATAAAGTACTCCGATATGATTTATCCCCTGGCGGTACGCTTTATATTTGTTTTCGTTGAACCTTACTGGCGGGTTTTTTTTTCTTTTGCTTTTAAGTGGGGCACGCGTAATATGAGATCGGTGAAAAGCACGCATGAACGTCACGACTATCGAAGGATGTTGGTGCTGGCGACAGAGGCGAAAAGGTGGCGTCGGAAGTCACGGCAACAACACGAGCCTGGCGTCGGCTGGTATACGATGGAGCGAGCTGACGTTGCAAGGAGCGACATTTTCAAAGGTTTATATCAAACGGCCCCTCAGCGCTTCCTATTCAACAATGGCGAGTTTCTGAGCAACAAGCACCTCGGAACATATACTACGCCGGGTCAACGCAGTTCTCAAAAGTTGTTGGATGTTGCAAGCATTCACGCGTCCAGCGTCTGTTTATTTCCCACTCTAGACACATGTGCTGGTCTTTGTGTGACCTTGTTTGTGTTATACTGCTTGGGAAATATATTCCGGAGACGCAGCAAGAATGTTGTTTGTGAGCCAAATTCTAGTATACTCTTTCAAAAAATCTTATATCCCCGAAACTCCACGGGATCAAAATAATATTCTTGCTTGAAAATCGCACTATAGCATTGATTCATAGGCATCTTTAGAGTATAACACTCATTGACTGAAACAAGTACTGGGCCGGTAGCTTGCTTGATTCACTTGATTACATTCACCTAACTATTTCATGTAATGCATTCGCGTGGGTTTCCGCGTATTTTGTTGTTTATTCAAGAGGTAATAACATGGCATATGAGGTAGTCCATATCTTCACCAGTGTTTTGCTCTTTAGCTTCAGGCTCATGTACACGACTGTAAGTTTTCCCATCATCATCTGTATCTCTATACACATTCACCAGAAATTGAGTGTATGTATATCTATACCTCGCTGTTTTATATAATAATTAGTAATCATTGACATTTTACGTTCGAAAACAACAATACTAATATGGGGGACGCTTTAGTGAAAGGCTGCGGCATGTTTGACCATATGCTTTTTTTTTAACGTGCACCTAAATCTAAGCATACGCCCCTCTAGCATTTGTTATCTGTTGGAACGGCGGGGCACGAATTATATTTCGTCACCTTCGGGACAGCGTATGAGCGCTGTAAACATTAAACCGCTCAGAATTCCGTAGGGTATCAATTTAATTTAGGTAGAACTGGGTTTGAACTCATTCTGGGCCGGTCGGTGCACCAAACTGAATTACCTATTCAAAAACTACGTGCTATGATGCATTGTCTTCGAACAAACGCTCTGTGTACGTGGTATAAACTAACACACATGTGTACGATGTGCACTCAGAAGCACACGTGCACCTTTTAACGAATGCTACAGGTATCTAGAATAGCATGGCAGGTGTAACACGGCACCTAAACAATTGAATAAAGAACTTAACAGTTCTCCCGCTTCACCGTTACAAATACTTTCTATGGGATATGCCTTTTCCAAGAAATTCCTATGGATTTCCTTGTGAATTCGGGCTGTAAACAGGCGGTTGTCGGTTTTATTTTCATAAATCATTTTATATATATATATATATATATATATATATATATATATGGATAGTGAGGTCTTGGTAGTCTTAAGTAATATACGCCCACAATATATTCAGATCAAACTTATTTGTGTTTGTAAAACCATAAGGTTCTTTAACTTAAGCATCCTGTCACCCGGTTCTTGGCGGATCCCCCTTTGTGCGTGTGCGCCAGCATTTCAAGGATCATGGTCATCATAATCATTTTCGTCGCTGATATTTTTTCCTCCGATCCACGAGAGCTGTCAAACACAGCAAGGACATCATTTTGTGTCTATTGTATAACATTGCTGTAAAATACTACGATCATATGCTTGGCTGCAACTCGAAACTCCTAAAGCCGTTGATCCCGATTGGTTGGATTGTTGCCCGTTTACAAAGAACGCACCTAATGGACGAATAAAGAACGAATTGTTAATCATTTAGCAACTATTGCCATAGAGCTTATCTGTCAGCTAGCCGCGTGGTGTTTCCTGCTGTATTTCTGTGAAATGAAAGTCACCTCAAGAAGACATCTGGGTGCACGACGCTGGGGGCCTCGTGTCTATACAAGCGGTGCAGCCCGTGAGTTGACTTTTTAAAACGCTTCTAAAACTCGCTGCTCGAGCGAACAGTTCTAGGAATATGGATTTAGCTCGGAGCCTGTCTGTGTAAATAGTGATTGCGACAACGGCAGTGTTTTCAATCCTGTTTTTTTTGGCTCTGTTTTTTTTCTTTTATGATCATAAATGTAATTATGTCCCCTGCTTAAAAGCGAAGGGGTATACGAGTGTGGCGTTTTAGCCAATATCAACCATTTTAAAATCAACACGCGGGACAACCACAGTCTGGCGCATTTGAACGAATGTTCTTTACTTTTGTGTGCCGGTCGCAAAAGCAACCTGCCATTAGTGGTCGACTGCAGTAATAATAATAATAATAATAATAATAATAATAATAATAATAATAATAATAATAATAATAATAATAATAATAATAATAATAATAATAATAATAATAATAATTGTTTGTGTTTTACGTCCCGAAAATCCTATATGAGTATACATATCGTAGTCGGGGGCTTCGTAAATTTCGGCCGTTTGGTGTTCTTTAACGTGCACCTAAATCAAAGTACATCGGCCGAAGCCACGGCTGCATTTCGGTGGACACGAACATATTAGTCCAGCTAGCCGAAATTCCAATTCTGAACACCATGTAGAAACGCAGTGCAGCGCATGACACTCCGCAGACTCCTTGGAACGTCTGGAGCGTATACGTTACCTGTATGCAGTCCTGAACCGCGTTACTCGACTTGGTTCGCCTCATCTTGTTGCTACAATCTGCACTCGCGTTCGTCTTTCATGGAACACGTGGTGCTTCCCTCTCAAATTCAGGCATTTCGTGAGCCAGAAAAGGACGATAGTTATAGCGCGAGAACAAAACGACGACACAAAGACAAGGAGGACGCGAAAGACACGAGCGCTCGTGTCTTTCGTATCCTTCTTGTCTGTGTGTCGTCGTTTTGTTCTCGCGCTACAACTATCGTCATGCCATACCAACTAGCCCAAGCTGCCACACTTCCAGAAAAGGAGCAGTAAAACTAAGATCAAACGTAAAGCAAGCGCCATGTGTTTCCCACTTGCTGTGACATAAAAGACAGACATAAAAGAGGAAAAGTGCTGGTTGCTCTTCGAGCCTCATTAAGAGATAGTTTTCAGCCTATTATTCCGGCAGTGCAGCGAAGGTGCTAAAGCGTTCCCTAACGACTCCCGTTGTACAGGCGCGTTCCTTGGTAATCCCCAGGACAGTGTCCATTGTGTGAATGACTAGGGTGTCAATTATGCACAGCAAAAGCTGACTACAGTAATAGACACGTGTCCCACAGGGACACGTGGGCACTACAAAGAGGAGCCAGTCACGTTGCCACAGAATAAACTGCGCAATTAGGGTGCATTATTCTCGCCCCCCCTCCCGCTTCACTAAAAAAAAAAAAAATAAGCGCTCAGCTATGCGCAGACATTATTAAGAGTATGAAACGGCTTTAGTGTACTTGTACACGCATAAAGCTTCTCTTTGTTCTGAACCTAGCAGTAAGAAATGATTAAGCGTGAACGATATTGACGCATTTGATTGCGAAGTAATAAATGCGAAGCATTCCTTAGCGAACGTCGGTGACTGTGACCACATCTATCTATCTATCTATCTATCTATCTATCTATCTATCTATCTATCTATCTATCTATCTATCTATCTATCTATCTATCTATCTATCTATCTATCTATCTATCTATCTATCTATCTATCTATCTATCTATCTATCTATCTATCTATCTATCTATCTATCTATCTATCTATCTATCTATCTATCTATCTGTCTGTCTGTCTGTCTGTCTGTCTGTCTGTCTGTCTGTCTGTCTGTCTGTCTGTCTGTCTGTCTGTCTGTCTGTCTGTCTGTCTGTCTGTCTGTCTGTCTGTCTATCTATCTATCTATCTATCTATCTATCTATCTATCTATCTATCTATCTATCTATCTATCTATCTATCTATCTATCTATCTATCTATCTATCTATCTATCTATCTATCTATCTATCTATCTATCTATCTATCTATCTATCTATCTATCTATCTATCTGTCTGTCTGTCTGTCTGTCTGTCTGTCTGTCTGTCTGTCTGTCTGTCTGTCTGTCTGTCTGTCTCTCTGTCTGTCTGTCTGTCTGTCTCTCTCTCTGTCTGTCTGTCTGTCTGTCTGTCTGTCTGTCTGTCTGTCTGTCTGTCTGTCTGTCTGTCTATCTATCTATCTATCTATCTATCTATCTATCTATCTATCTATCTATCTATCTATCTATCTATCTATCTATCTATCTATCTATCTATCTATCTATCTATCTATCTATCTATCTATCTATCTATCTATCTATCTATCTATCTATCTATCTATCTATCTATCTATCTGTCTGTCTGTCTGTCTGTCTGTCTGTCTGTCTGTCTGTCTGTCTGTCTGTCTGTCTGTCTGTCTGTCTGTCTAATCTATTTATCTATTTATCTATTTATCTATTTATCTATTTATCTATTTATCTATCTATTTATCTATTTATCTATTTATCTATCTATCTATCTATCTATCTATCTATCTATCTATCTATCTATCTATCTATCTATCTATCTATCTATCTATCTGTCGAGTCGAGTCGCATACGACTTTTAGCTCTCCTGACCGTTTTGATAATCGGGTATATACGTAAATTGGTATGGCATAACATGACTGTATGACGAGCATAATTGACTAGTCCTAACATGAAAATCGTGACATGTCATGAAATCGTGAAATCGTGACCAGTCATGAAATCGCGACAAGTCATGAAATTGTGACTACGCGCCACGTTCACAGTGCGCTCGCAGTCGTTTCGCTAGCTTCACATATACCAATCTTGGTGCTACGGGACGTGAATGGATAACAAATGTATATGACTGGTGCCAACATGATAATCATGAGATACGTGTCATGTAAGAACGTGACTACAAGCCACGCTCATGAAGCGTTCGTGGCCGTTTCGCTAGCTTCGCATATACCAAGTTTGGTATTACGAGATGTGAATGAACGACGAACACAAATTCCAGGCAGAAACATGATAACCCTTACACGGAAGTCATGTACGGCATAATTTACATGCCATGCTCATGGTGCGCTTGCAGCCGGTTCGCTACCTTGATATACATCTTCGTAGGCATCGAGTGAAGTCACTGTATTGCGAACATGAATATGTGAATCACGACGTGCAACATTAGTGGTGCCATTGTTACGCGACTATAAATCAACATACTTGCATCGTACCTAGAAACGCGAGTTAGCATAACAATAACATTTCTACTTGTGTTTACTGTGTAAGGTCCGTCCATTTCGTAACGCTGTGCAGATTTTGAGTGACGTATCAAACCTTCCAATCGTGCTTCGCATATCGTGGATTCCCACTCTACGTGGGATCTGCCATTTTTGTTTGTTTGTTAGAGTATATATAACACCTCAAAACCACAATATGATTATGAGAAATGTCGCAGTGGAAGGCTGTGGAAATTTTGACCGACTGGGGTTTTTCAACGAGCTTCTGAATATAGGCACACGGGCCTCAGACATTTCCACATTTATCAGAAATGCCGCTACCGTGGCCGGCATTCAATGCGACGACTTCCAGGTTAGCAGTCGAGCACAATATTCAATAGGCCGCAATGACTGCATTAGTCTGCGAAATCGAAGTGTCTACTATATATAATTACTAATATGAGCTATTATTTGCAATAACAGCGTCAGAAGTCATTGCCAATTTGATTACTATTATCTGAATACTACCAATCTACCAATCTGAATACTATTGATACTGAAACGCGTACGAAACAACCTATCCCCTCTTTTTATTTTTTCGAATGTCATACTAAGCGTCTTAAAACGACATCGTCTGAGTTTGACTCGTTTGTGAACAGTTCATCATAATGGGCGCCTTATGTAAGAGGCTCGAAGCATGTGTGTTGTCCGCGACTCGTCACATTACTCGCGCTCCCGACAACTTCGAGGCACATCTGCACTCGCGTCAGTGCTTAGCGTTCCGTCGGTGATGCGGACACTGAAGTTTGAGAACACCGCTCTTTTCCCCGTGGAGCGCTAAACGTAACTTGTATACACAATCCATGCTCCAAGTTTAATTCTGGCTCCCTCTCAGGAACTAGCTTTTATTGATGTCAACTAGATGTTAAATGACCTTCCTGCGTCCTTATAGAGGTCTCCCACAGGACTGCATTTCGGTTCCGTAAAAAAAAAAGTTATCTTGCACCAAACGTATATTACATCGCCATTTCGTATATAGTTATGTTGTTTCGTAGCTATTTTGCGCGGAAGATAGAGAAAAAAATGATATTCGCAAGAAAAAAAAAAAAAAAAACTCAGAGAGCCGAGTCGTGCTCCTGCAAGAGATACGTTAGATAACTTCTCATATTTCTCCCCCAGACCATGATACATAACTGGTCTGAGCTTTTTCCTACATTGCTATGAAGGAGTACCTCCTGCCTTTTGGTGTTCCGGGTGGAACGGGATTCAGATTCTATTTCCCAGCAGGAAATTGCTCAATCCGGGCAGCATACAATATATTCAGTTGGCGTTTAAGCGGAGCCATATATATATATATATATATATATATATATATATATATATATATATATATATATATATATATATATATATATATATATATATATATATATAGCGTCGCAACGCTTTCGGGCGCATGATTGCCTTCATCGCTACAACTCACTCCTTTAGGTGTCAATTTTTAAAGGTAAATCAACTCTCTTGTTTTATTGCTTCATGGGGTACAGTTATTGGTGAATTATCTAAACAACTGTAATTGTCAAATTAAGAAAAAAAATGAACACTGTGTAAGGAGTGGTTGGTGCCGATGCATGGTGCTGGCTACTCCTCTTCTCTTGCGTCATACTTGTCATGCCAATGTAGAAAACAGACGCACGGCAACACAAAGGCACATTGTAGAAACGTTAAGCACTTTGCCCAGTTATTCAATAAAAGAAAAGTGTCCTCTCAGCACACACGTTTACGACGCCATACTAGTAACACCAATCAAATGTCCACACGTAACGTAAAAGTTCACTAAGATTACACAACCAATCGTGAGTCACTTTGAAATGGTCTCCCGAAAACCAAACTCTAACTGCAGCAGTTGTCTTGAGCATCGCCTAGCAGAGTCGGGCCCTGCGTACAGATTTATATTCGAGATAGCGTCGAAAAAAAAAAAAAAACGCCCGTGGTGTCCACAGCGGTGGCGTAGCGGCTAGGGTACTCGGCTGCTGGGCCGAAGGTCGTGGGTTTGATACCGGCGGCGGCAGTGACATTTCGTTCAACGGAAGCGATATGCTAGAGTCCCGAGAACGGTGCGATCTCTGTGTAGGTTAATTAACACTACATACTGTCAAAATTTCCGGAGCTCACACTACGCATTTCTTATAATCATATCACGGTTTTGGGACGTAAAATTACAGATATCTTTAATAAATCTGTTCTTGTGGGGACGCGAGCGTTCAAAACCACTGTAGACGTGTGCTTTCGCGACGCCCGCATCTCCTCTACGCCGCCGCGCAGCGATTCGAAGGGTGCGGAGGAAACGGTGAGAGGGTTCGGGGTGTCCCCCGGCTCGAACGTCCATTGAACTCCGGTCAGCCAAGCGTCACGCACCTTCCCTTTTAAATTGGCCGCAACGCTCCCCACTCGCCCTCTACTTCTCGCGCGGGCGCCGCCCGTCTTGTACACCGCGACTGCTTCCCTAGCGAGTCGCGCGGTCGAGTAGGTGGCGAGGTCCGCCGAGCACCACGGCGCCCTCAACAGCTCGTCATCTTTAGATCTGGTCCGGTGCTCTTCTGACGAGCCACTGCGGGGCCGGCCGTGCGTTTAAACTGTAGCGAAATAGAAAAAAAGGCGAAGCGAAAGAGAAACCGAGACTCGCCCGACGACGTAAGAGTGCGGGTAAGGAGAAAGGACATCGACTGACTCCTCCGGTCTTCGATTCTGAGCCGATGGATTCTGACAGCTGCGACCGCAGCCTACTTGAACGATAAAGAAAAGTGAGGGTTAGGATTTAATTTTGGTCATGCTTCTCAGCGTTGCCCGTAAATTCAAAACACACTGGAAACTCTCCGCATCAAAGAAAGTGCGTAAAATGTCTCTCGTAAATTCGCTTAAGAGACCACTGTAACGAGAAAAAAAAAAAACACAATGGTGGACTGTCGTACCAAGGAAAGGGAGGTTAGTGGTCTAGCCCCCCCTGCTGAAATCGCGCAATTTTGCATGCGTGTATATTCGCGCACACATAATGCATTCACGAACATACATAAAGTATGGCTGCCTGTCCGCTTCCAACCTCCCCCACCTCCGCGAGCGCACGCACGCACGCACGCACGCACGCACGCACACACACACACACACACACACACACACACACACACACACACACACACACACACACACACACACATACACACACACACACACACACACACACACACACACACACACACACACACACACACACACACACACACACACACACACACACACACACACACACACACACACACACACACACACACACACACACACACACACACACACACACACACACATACTCTCTCTCTCTCTCTGCCTCGCTCTTTCTCCCCGAAAAACTTTTCTGCCGATGCTACTGAAGGCTGGTAGAAAGAACAAGAGCTGTGATTTCGGTCTGCCCCAACAGGTTATGACACAAATTACCACGCACGTGCGTTCAAATCAAAGTTTACTTACATCGAAGAAGATGTGGGCAAGCTTGGACAAAAAGCGAACCAATTCGCTTGAAGAAAGCCCAAGCCCCTTGTAAAAGGCATACAGTGAAGCATGTGCAAATACTATTTAAAAGCCAATAAACCGCGTGTTAGACACATGAACGTAAAAATATAACAAATATTGTGACAAAGATCGATTCAAATACGGTCACTAAAAATGAAACCATCACAAGTCTATTAAGAACCTACGTGTTTCCTAATCGACATATATTCTACATTCTGATTTAGCGGTTTCGTACTCTTGAGACAGCTCAAACGATAAAGCACTGCTGCAAAGTCAAAGGAAGGTCCCTTGAGACCAACTAATGGATGGAGAGCTTTTTTGCCTGATCCGAACCCGATCCCTGTAGACGACGTTGATCCTTATAGCGATGAAGCAACGCTCAAAGGCACATCAAAGAAGCGCCGCAAGCTTTGTAAAGCTTGCTCTGCTTTGATCTATGACGCTATAGCAACCGGATACGCATTCGAAGCAGGCCACTGTTGGGATGTTACCTCGCAATATGCTGAATGTATCATGCGGAGGAGTGTCCAGCGAAACCGCGTAACCGGGGTTTAATCCACCCAAATCTGTTTGAGTCCACGGAGAAAAGTTTAATGTAATAACCTCGTGAAGAGTTCTGGAAGCGGGGTTGGAGATTTTAGACACGTTATCATGGTATCGTCGTCGCATAATGCTGCTGTATACGATAACGAAATCGCGTTTGCAGCAGACGTTCTGATATTTCTGAGGCGGAAGCACGTCTGGGTTTCGTTGCCACGATGAACCAGCAACGTTGGTACGCGCAGTGCATCGAGCTGAGGCATTGCGCACGACCGAGTCGGCGTCGACGGTCTGCTGAGTTCATGAGATGAATAAGAATGCACCCCGTTGAAACCGGCCGCCCACGAGTTCGCACAGTGGTTCCCCTTCCTGCTAGGCGCACCTCTTCGCGACGAGCTCCCTTGAAAACTTCTTTCCTTAAACCACGTGCGGGTAGTGAACAGGTCAGAAAAAAAGCGTGGAGCTCACTCAGAGTTACTCATAAAGCATACCTTGCCCTTAGGACGCAGACGCACTAAAATCTTTCTTCGCTGGGTTGACTCGGGCTCGCTCGTATACTCACGGCTCGACCTGGGACTGAATGAGTCTGAGTGGGTTAGCCGACCTCTGGAGGTAAGTATAGCCCGCCATCGAACGTATTTGCGATTTATTGAGACGAACGCATCTCATGACTCTTCAAACAATAAAACTGACCACGGGATTCAACAGGAGGGATGCAAAGACGAAAAAAAATGTGTCGAGAACGTCACAAGTTTCCGATATGCGTGGCGTGATCAGAAGGGCCTAGTTACGTCCGTGTTCTGCCCCACGAAGTGAATTCAGGTGATGACATCAGCCAGTGGCATCATCACTTCGAAATAGTTGGGCCAATACCGGGGGCAATTTGAAATGACGCAGGGTTCGGCAATCTTTCCCGTGGTTTTGATTGATCCCCCTGAATCAATCAAATCTATGGCGAAAAAAAAAAACAGATGACTTTCACCTTCCGGTGACCCTAAAGAAAAACGTAAATGACCCTGTGATGTTTAAAGGCGAGTTTAATATTACTGCATTTATTGCCACGTATTTCCAAACATGGCTGCTACTGGGGGAGAACTCCCATTGCTGTTTTGCCGAACCGATAATAAAATGAGTCGGGTCTCTCTATTTCTATGGAAGGTTGCTGCGTACGAATCAATTCGACGTCTTCTTCCTCGGATTTCAGAAGATGCGGAACTCGACATGCTTCGACCAATTTTGTGGACGCACGCTCAAGTTTAAATATAGGTGCCCAAGTGCGATTCTTCTCAACTACACAGAACACGGCGTTCGTTAATGTCAGAGTGTGCGCCCGTTTTTATATAGTTATCACGCACGTCAGTCACAAATTATGGTACGTGTGACACCAACTTTATGAACAGTACTCGTGTTACCTCATCTAAACCAGCAGCCAACAGTTGTTTAATGAGGTGAAGCGATAAAGGCCTGTGTAGTAAAACTATATGCACGTCAAGGAACTCTAGATCGCCAAAATTTCCGGAGCTCACCACTGCGGTGGCCATCACGTCATGGTTTGGGGAGTTAGAACGCCGACAATTTTATTAAGTATTATACTATTTGGTCATTAAAAGAGTTATGCGTTAGCCTTTCAGTGAGATAAGGATTGTTAAAACTTTTATTGGACCGCATATGAGACGCGTGAGCTATATAGACCTGTTTTATCTTACATGTGCGCGCGCGCACGCACGCATGCACGCGTTTTTCTTTTTTTTGTGTGTGTGGGTGTGTGTTGGCTATTGAGGAGAGATTAGAAATGCAGACTAACATGTTTAATGAGGTCGGCCTAATCTCTAACGTAATCAGCTTGCAGAGAAGCGTTGAGCAAATCCTATATAAGCTGACTATATAGTTCCGGTAATTAAGAGCGGATTGCGCCTTATAAAACTTTCGAGCCCTTGTTTTACAATAAGGCGAATTGGGTGTCCTGCTTTAAGACCTTTTTCACCCATGAAGTATTACACTTGGGTTGGTATAGTAAACAAGTTCTCTGGAATAATTCGGAACAGAACTTTCCTTCACATGCGCAAGTCTTGCAGACGAGAAACACGGAAGCATGTAAGACACATGTCATGAATACGGAAAATAATTGCCTAACAAGGGCTGATAAATGTAGTGCATGAAGATTATCTGAATAAAAGAAAGAAATGGCAAAAAGAAAAGGGAAAGAGAAAGGAAAAAAATCGGCAGATGTCTCGCGCTGTGTGTATCGGTTGATTCCCTGCGAATGATTGCCTGAGTATACATATATACTGCATTTTTGTTCGTGTTATATGAACGTGTTCTTGCAAACGGAGGCGCTGTTTGCACGTGGTAGTTTTTCCAGCTACGAAGACTTCAGTGGCATTTAAATCAGCAAAATATGGGGAGTTATGCGCAACTTGAGTTGGTGAACGCGCAGATGTGAGCAAACGCGCACTTCAGCACTCACTTAACAGCCCAGACTTCAGCTTTATCGGAACAAAACGCAGGCTACGTTGCGATGGGAATATCATTCGTTATCGTATCTTTCCTGGGTCGTGCAACGCCTGAATACGGCTTGCTGAATCAAAAGAAGACAAATGCATTCTTTATATACTGCTATTGAAGGGGAGACAACACCGGTGTAGAGCATTGTTGTCGTGAGGCATTTTACGATGTCACCATGCGTTCAAGTGCCACCGTGTAAAAAACAAAACAGAATCGGCGTCCATATTTTGCTGATTTTGGAGATAGGTGCCCACATGTATTTGGATGGAATCGTGGCCTCAAATCTTTCTTCCTAAATGACTGCATGCGAGGCATGGAAAGGGCTTGCTTTTCGATGGTAACGTTTCTGACAATATGCGCCATTAAGTTTCCTGCTACAAAAAGGTGTCATGTAATATACCAGCCAATTTTCAGCCCATTTCTCAATTGCCTAAATTTTGAAGATTTTCGAGTTACACAGGCCCATGGGTGATTTATCCGTCGTTTTTTTTTCGCCGATAGTTTTCGCCGCACCAGATTGTAGGGTGACAACGCCAGTGATCACATGTTTATTTGCAATGCTCTGCGTCAGCCCATTGACTGACAATCCTTTTTCTTTCTCTCGCTTTCTCTTTCCTCTATCTCATCTTTATACCCCCTTCCCTTTCCCCCAGCGTAGGGTAGCAAACCGGGCATGTGCCTGGTTAACTTCTCTACCTTCTTTTTTGTTGTTTTTGTCCACTGCGCCTCTAAACAGTGCTTGTTTTTAGTTGTCGTTTTATGTGTTGAACTGACACAGAATACTGGTCCATTCCTGGCTTGCGCTCTGTATTGCCATGACTGGAGAATTCGTAGACGGTATCAATGAAATACAACAGCCCTTACCCAGCAATGCAAAGAGGAGCGCACGGCTGGGAGATGGAGAGCTATGGTGGTTTCAATGAAAAGCCAGTGCACGTTGGCGAGGAGAAAGGCAGGACATTTTTCCTCAGGTATCAGGCAAGAAACTCGATTCACGCTATCGTTGAAAACGCCCAGATAACAGGCACATTAAAGGAAGCGCATACAAACACCAAAGTTATTCAGAATGTCTTGTTACATCCACGTGAAATTGGAAACACTGAGGCTCGTTTATGTGTGTTTATCTTTGCAAAATACCAAAAAAAAAACTGAAACCAGACATGCCTGGCTTTAGGAACGCAGAATGGTATGCAAGTGCGTAAAGAGAAAAAAAGGCAGTGCTGATTATATGTTAAGTATTTATTTCTTACCGTAAGAAATGAAGTAAGTATGAGGTTCATCGTTCGCTACGTCCTCGCCTTTGAGAAGCAAAAAAAAAATTCTCTACAAAAACCAAGAAAGGAAAAGGTCATATAACCGTTGCCTCAGCGAGTGTGGCCTTGACGCCTGGCTTTCCAGCGAACCAAGCTGACTTCGTCGGATCATGCGTCACGACGAAAAATAAACTCGCGCCAGTCCCGAGGAGCTGCTTCTGCGGGGGAGAAGGTACACCGTAAGGAACGCGCAGATGTGAGTGGGATGTCAGGCCGATTATGCTGGGGCCATGGTCGCCAGTTTGGGGGCACAGCGCCTGAATACAAATCGACGCTGTTGCATGCATTTATCCGGTGTGAGTTCATTGAGGTGCCGCTGGCACAAAGCCTCTCAACACAGAGAAGTCACGACTTGCTGCTTTCAAGATGTCCGCTACTACAGCACGTGGTGGAGGTCTTAGACAGGAGGTGTCTTATGGCGCGTGGCCATTCACTCCGAGGAGACAGAGCGCGCAATGTTTCTTTTCGAACTATTTTTGGTAACCAAGAGAACAGATAGAGTATGTATTCGCAACTCAAATGAACATCAGAGGGCGCGGCGGAGCTGCAGCATGGCGGATTCACAGAGGTAACCGCGTCTGCTGTCGCTAACACAAATATTGAGTTTTCTGCAGTGTGGTTGTAGTTCGCGTTGCTTTGTAGAAAAGGAGCGGGTTGTTGACGCGAATGATCTTATTTTAGTCGGCACCAGTGGTCCCGAGAACGCGAGCGGCGTTCTTGAAGTGGTCGCGTCGTGTGTGTGATGCACATGGCGCACCGTGTCTTTGCGAAATTCGTTTGCGTATTTCGAGCGCCGCAGCGACGTGTAGTCACTGGATACAATGGTCATTTATTATGTTCGAGTTAACAAGTTAACACGGGTTCCTCACCTGGAAAGAAGAAATCTGCTTGGCTGTTCGTTTTTTCTTCACGGGTGGCACCATCCTACCGTGCTCCTACCGTATACGACTGGCGCTTGGACTGTTTGGACCTCAGTACGCAGCTTCCCTGTATTGCCGCTAGGCGCCGCATGAATTGCTAGAGTCGCGAATAGATAACCGTTGTTACTACAAATTGTCACCCTGTCTTCGTCGCAGTCAACGTCGCTGTCTATAAGATCGGCATTTGGGAATGATTTGTCACGGCAGTACGAAACCCAATTCTTACAAACAGGTGACCGCTGTGGGGCAGTAGTTACGGCACTCGACTGGTGACCCAAAAGGCACGTACTCGATTCCGACCGCTGCTGTCGCATTTGCATGTTTCGATGGAGGTGAAATGCTAGAGGCACGTGTGTTTATATATGGGCACACATTAAAAAACCCCTCGCGGTAGAAAGCATGAGAGTTCTTTCCTATATCTTAATCATATCGCATTTTCCGCAGGTAACCCCCCCCCCCTCTTTTTTATTATTACTAAGGCGAAAATCTCAGATGCCTCACCAAACGGGAAAATTGGCAGGCGTCCTGCGTCGGCGCCAACCAACACCCGCCAACGTGGGTGACGGAAAAAAAATCACGTGATTATGGCATCATATGACGTCATCACGACGTCACGAATCCCAAAAACTTTGGCGTCACCATGATGCCAGTTAGACGTTACATTACGGCAGTACGTGACACCACCGCTTGCTCAAAGGTGGTCCGATCATGGAGGCATTGCAAAACCGGGTCAGATGCTTTTGATCACGGAGGTCATGCACAACCACGTTAGATGCGGAAAGCTTTGGTGTATGGCGGGGCAGGATCAGTGCATCGACTGTAAAGAAAAAGATGGCTTCCGGCTCGGGTCGTCGTGGGTAAGAAACCCCGTGATTTATTATTCCTGTGAACTCACGCATGTTTATGACTGCATTCAGGATATATTCCGTCGCTGGACATAACCACGCGAGAAGCAACAGAAAATATGTGAAAAATGAAAAAACAAAATTCGCCCAGCATTCGCTGACGGACCATTTTTGTAGGCTGCACAGAGAAAAGACTACGACATCTGGTAACGTACCAGTTGCCATATTTGTATTGAACTTAAAATGAATGGAAAAAAAGAAGCCAAATAACGCAGTGATTCTCGAGAGTTGAGGACATGTAAATGGGAATCCTTTTGCGCAACTCTGCACTTTGAGATAAAGCAATCGTCGTTACACTATGTTCCATAGTGTACATAGTGAGGGAACGGGAGCATAAAAATAATAAAAACTGATGGAAAGGTCAAGGACAATGAAAAAAAAAAAGAAACTCGCTACGCTATTCTGAAGTAGTGGGAGGGAAGGGTTAATAAAGAAAAAGAGATACGAGCGGGTGGGCGAAAGTAAAGTAATAAAAAAACAAGAAAAGGAGTGGCACTAATATAACCTTTTCAATGGGCCACTTCCACGAAAATAAATTAAATAGGGCCTCAATATATATTTGGTGCGGAAGTGAAGAATCTATACATAAGACGTTCTTTGTGGCCTTCATTTGGACGGCGCACAGGCTGCCGTGTTCACCGAGCCGTGACGTCAGGCCGCTGTCGTAGAACAGACGTTAGCATTGCCACTCCAATTCTTGTCATCATCATCATCACCATCATCATCATCATCACTATCGTCGTCGTCGTCGTCATCACCACCACCACCATCATCATCATCACCCTGACTACGTCCACTGCGGGACAAAGGCCTCTCCCATGTTCCGCCAGTCAACTCGGTTCTGTGCTTGCTGCTGCCAATTTATACCCGCAAACTTCTTAATCTCATCTGTCCACCCAACCTTTCTCGTCATACGGTACATAAACTTCTCTTTCGAGCAAATGGACGTAAGGACCCGAACGAGATTGAGGAGGCGGCAGAAAAAGTCAGGAGAGGGTATGTAATTGTAATACGCACAAGTGCTGGGCATAGTGTTATCTTCTCGATGGGTTCGGTTATAAACAGGACTGGGTTCTGACTGACGTCATTTGACGATTTGAAGTCACGCTGGGAGCCGACAGAGGAAAACGTAAATTGCGGATAGTTTGAAGAAGCCGGAGGATTCAAGTCTATAAGTGTCACCTGTGCTCCGTAGTGCGCCTGCAGGTGCAACTGTGTAGAAGCCGCGTAAGACCTTCGGTCGGCAGAATGTGCAGGTATACTCATTTCACGCTTGTATTTCGTCGTTGTAAACGTGGCTTACGCTATATATGCTCTGGCTGCGCACTGCCGCAACTCATCACGGAGGCTATGATACAAAAATAGGGAGACTAAGCCACAAACAAACTTCAGAAAGATAATGAAGTTTCCTTATTCATTAAGCCCAAAGCGACATACTTTATTACCATATATTGAAAAACAAGAACAAAAAAACGTAATATGATTGGAAAATTAATGAAACTATTTTCCAAGGGCACGTTGCATAGGTTGCCTGATATCCTGGACATAAGCGCTTTCTTTCTGCTATACAAGGAAAATACATACGGGAAAAGTTAATGAGGCTTTTGTACTTATTTTAAGATATTTCTATTTTTCGAATGTAAGACCACGCAGTTCTCGTGAGTTTTCCGTTTTTTCACGATTACCGAACATTGCGCCACGAAATTGTGCAATTTAAACTTTCCTCTTGTAACGAAAAATAAAGATTGGCGGAACGCTGACGCAATGTCATTAAAATAAGGTAATACGGCTTCGTCTTTTAGGAAGAATAGAACAGACAAGGCAGGGGCAGACATAGTCATTTCAATAATCCTCTTTAGTATTCTTCCGTCCAACTAAACGTGCTTAGGATCTTTACGAAGTTCTTCGTAAAAATCGCGCAGCTCTTTTGGCAGAGAATCTACTTTGGCGAAATTGACTTGCTCGAACTTATGTGGCGAAAATATATGAGCCACTCTCTATCAATAATATTTCACAGTCCGTTCCTCCATCCCATACCGCGGCGTTCGAGGAAGTTATTATAGCGCTTCCGCTCACAGCAAAAATAACTGACGGTTCCCGACGAAGCACAAGGACTGGAAGACGACTCCGTGTTTACATCGGCTGCTGGAAATAAGAACTTTGAGTGTAGATTTATGAGATAATCTAAGATCAATTTCGCACACTTTCGCGAATGTTCCTCTCGTCGGAAGCTTTCTTTACGGACTCCTGCACAGGGTGCGAACGTTCTCACAGCCTGCAATGAACAAGCCTTAGAGGCCCGTTGTTCTTGTGCCATAAAGGGTACTCTTGTATAAGTGGATGGCCATATTTTTTCGAAGCGAGATTGTTTTCTCGTTGTATTACGTCGCTGACGGTCGAGGAATGGAGGCTCAAGGGATCAGAACCTTCGCAGCACGAGTCCTGACCGTGGCTGCCGTCTAACGCCACGGGTGCACTCTTTCCGCACTTGCACCGTCGGAGAGGTTATCACTTTATCTCCCAGCTTTTCTCAAGCGGCAGAGCCATCCTGTGTTCACAATAGCTCACGGAGCGGCAGATAAATCACGCCGCATTCTACTGCGACACGCGTGCGACGACGACGCCTCTGGCGGCAGTTTCTCCAGGGAAAAAGATGATGTTTGGCTTACTAGCAAGCACTGGGCACAAACACACGAGCCGTGAAGTGGCCCCACGTGTCTTGCACTGTGTATCGCGTAATTGCTACACTCCGCTGGTCGCGACGCCACTTTTACTCGGAGCTAGCGAGTGTGTGAGACCCTCTAATTGGAGGAGCGCGAGGCAGCAAAAACGATCCTTCCACTCTTGCCTCGTCGAGGGATATATGTGAGCCGCTTTTGAACTCTTTCCACGGGCATTTACTCACTACCCGCTCACTCCGTAACGTTTGGCAGAAGACCCATTCCCAACGGATTAGTCAAAGCTTCCTGGCACTTAATAAGCGAGTTGTTGCTGCGACTTTGTTTTATTTTTTTCCTTTCGAGAGCCTACGGTCGTTTGCGACACCGCCGGATAAGATCACCCTATCAGCGATGGAATTGCTCGCAATGCGAATGGAAGGATGAGCGAGAGAAAGGTCTATAAACGGCTTGCTCATTTCGAAAATGGACGAGCCGGGTTGTTACGACAAGTACTTGTCTTTCCTGACCATTGCCATGTATGTCTGCTTTTAGTGAGTGAGTTAGGAGAAGCAACTGCCGTCCCTGAAAGCAAATAGCTGAATATAGTCGAAATGATTGCATACTATATAATAATAAGTGTTCAAGTTAAGGTACGTGTCGACATCTCACAAGAGTAAATGCGTTGAAAAGAAGTTCGAGTGTTGTGCTTGCCCTGATTCGGCGAGAGGTCAACATTTTGGCAATGAAAAAAAGAATCCTTACTGATTCCGGGTAGCTACTCGTAGACATTTAGAAAATTTTAAGGGCACGTTTTTAGGTACTTAAAGGTCTTTATCTAAAAGGAGATGCTTATTTGCTAGTCCTTTTGATTCAATTATCCAATTAGAACATTGCGACGGTAATGTTGCACAACAGAGTTAAGGGAGTTCACATTGAACGATAATTTATGTTTACCCTCGGCACAGAGCAAACTTTTTCGGGTTTGCTTACTTAGTTCAGTTGCACTCACACTGACAATTAACACGATAGTTAGCAGTCACTCTTCAGTTTGATAAGAAGTTCACGAAACGTGATACAATCCTTCGTGGTGTGTTTTGCATTCGCAGACGTGCACATTGGGCTGACGTGCTCGTGCATCCTCACACTAGCTCCTTCTCCTCCCCATCTTTTCCCAACACCAAAGTTACATATCGCCCGGGTTGGTGTAGTTAGGTGGTACCTCCTTTGCGGAGTTTGCCAGAACATACAAAAGAGCTCGCCGGCATGACTATTTTGGAGTGTTGGAAAGATACTACCGACATATTTGAAGCGCATAACCAGAGGAGGATGGCGTGTTTCCTGCCTTCTCTCCCGTCCTCGCCTGGCTTGTCGGGCTACCTGCATGGGAACCGATAATGTGGGCAGATATGGAGAGGAGGAGTGGAAATTGTCACTTAGAACCTGCCTCTTGAACTGGTGCCAGTAGCTAGGAGCTGCCACGTACTGCGGCATTGGAGATGCTACCAGCAACTCCTCAAGTGTGGGCATGCTACGCGGCGTTCGTAACAATACTTGAAGTTTTCTTCTGCATCTCTGACACTTCAGACGACCTCAACAACTTATACTTTTTCTTCTAGGAAACGAGCCGACATTTATTCGCAACCAAACAAAACTGTTCGCACCAGGTTATTGCGCGGTCAGTTTGGAATCGAAGAAGCGGGTGAACCACCTCGGCATGAGTTTTATCTTTCTCCCAAGGTGGCCGCCTTTTAAGACGAGGGAGAGGAAACAAAGCAAACAGAGAGGGAGCCCATTCCGCGCGTATAGCTTGTATAGGCACTACGTTCTGCCAGAAAGTACGCCGTAATTAACGAGCGACTCGGACGCTTACCAGCAGCGTCTGGTCGAGGAAAAATTGCGAATAAGAAAAGCAATTGGCCGTCCACCGTTCCAGGTTCGCACTTGAGATGGCTATCTTCGACCGGCGTGTGTCTGTGTTGCTTTGTATTGCGGCTTCTCTGGCAGCGTGGGTGCGGCTGTGAGTCATTTTAAAAGCCGGCTTCCGGAGAATGATTTCATTTCAATGGCTTCGTGATAACGTGTGTTTTGCTTTTCCCGCACAATTCGTTTTCGGTTCTGGGAAGGGGAGTGTCAGTGAACTCGAGGACTGTCTGCATTTGCGCGTTATCGCCAGACGCTCCTGCACACCTGAAGCTCTTGTGGTTGTGTAGCTGTGTGGTTTATACGGAGCTTCCCTCGTATTACACCTCGCTGTTTGCCACGATAACAGAACTCAAGATAGTGCGGTTGCCGATTTCTCCGAAGGCTTATGGGAGAATAGAATCGGCAGGTCTTTTTTTTTTCGCTGCGGTAATCTTTCATGGGCTTGTCTGCGGTAGTCAAGGAAAGTAAAAAAAAAAATTCTTTTTGGAAAAGATGCTTTTGATATTGTGGACTGAGAAAAGTTACCGCTAATATACTTCCGATATTGTACAATCCTCGTGAACATACAGATAAGTACCTGTAGAAAGTTCGTGCCGCTCAGGACTATTCAGTGTCCCAAAAGGAGCACCGTGAAGTACCGCAAGAAAGGAAACAGTGGTACTTCTTTTTGAATAAATTCTGACACGATACGTGGCAAAAAGTACGATAATGTTATGAGGTAGACCATAGCAGTGGCGGGACCTTGGAATACTTAAGTGTTGACATTTTGTGTTCTTTAACGCGCGCGTACAACCAGTGGTAGGTCGGCGAACAAACTCGTGAGTCGACTCACTTGTACTCACTCAGGCTTAGATCGAGCCGTGAGTCTGAATGAGTCCGGGTGAGTAATATTTTCGTGAGTTGGAGTCTGACCTCCGTATTCTAGAACGTCCCTTCACTCAACGCTTCACCTTCACTTGAAAAAGCCGATGGAAGCGCCCTCTCTAGACACGGCAAATCACTGCATATTAGCCATAATGTGGTGCGATTTTCGAGCAGCACAGCGCTATTTTGAACCGAGCAGCGGCGCAGTGCTCAACTCTGTCAAGTGAAGGGTGAAAGTCAAGTCGAGGAGCGTTTGTGAATACGGGGGTGAGTGAGTTCGGCTCAGGAAAATTTTGGTGAGCTGGTGTTCAAGTGAGTACACAGTGCAACATATATTTTTTCAGTGAGTCTGATTAAGTTCCACTTTCTTCTGCCGACC
Organism: Rhipicephalus microplus; assembly: GCF_043290135.1. Lineage (NCBI taxonomy): Eukaryota > Metazoa > Arthropoda > Arachnida > Ixodida > Ixodidae > Rhipicephalus > Rhipicephalus microplus. The sequence continues at coordinate 268,335,852 of NC_134700.1, forward strand.
TAAAGTCCTATCTAGTCATCTTAGGTATCACTATCGGGCTTACCTAGTTTCACACCTGTACTCAAGTCTGCTCACAGGTATTGCAAAGCCATGTTATCGATACATCATTTCAATGTTTATTGATCAGAGGCGTCAATTAAGTAGGTTGTTGCCTTGACTTCTTACCCATGAACTCTTACGAGGAACTTATTATAAATAAATGTAATACTGTCATCTCTACCGAGAAAAATGACCTTACTCGTAAGCAAGCACTCAGAACTCGTTTTAGAAGCTACTATATCAAACGGTGACAAGAAGAGTACGGGTTACGTGAGTTTGTTTGTGTTAAAGAGCATTGACGCCATGGTCGAAGGAGCTTATTCAAGGATGACGGACTCGAGAAAGTCACTCAGACTCAGATCGAGCCGTGAGTCCGAGTTTGAGTGAGCCCAGGTGAGTTTTGTTTTGGTGAGTTTGAGTTAGAGTGAGTCTTGTTGAGGAAATGTTTAGGGAGGTTGAGTCCGAGCGAGTACAAAGCTCGAAACATATTTCATGAGTGAGTATGCATGAGCCCTACAACTTTTGCCGACATATTCATGATCCGGTACGTGGTCCTTCATGTCTTATAACCTCCCATGTCATGCCTATGAATCCGTCTCATTGTCACTGTACCTAATGAGGTTCCCTTGAGTGAGCGTTTGTGGTTTGTTCATTGTTCGTGAAGCTTGGTACAAAAGCATTTCATGCGGTTTTTAGACCCGCCTATAAGAAATGTCATTGCTGAAACGCAAACAAAAGAATTATAGAAAATGCCACGAAAAGGTCAGAGATGCTCATCTCCTTCTCTGCAATGTGCTGTTCAGACACAATTAAGTGTTTGTTTTTTATTGTAATTGCCTTATTTACGAAGAGAAATGACTAGTGTTGTGAAACACAGATCATTATACAAACTAGTGCTTTGTGGGTCTTGCTTTTAGCCTAACCTTACTGATCATCTTTCCAGTTAGTATTTGGGCGAGACAGGACTCGAAAAAAAGCAGCAAATGACTTTTAGACATTTAAGCTTCGAGCCATCATCACCTCCATGTTTATCATCATCAACGTCTCTTCTCTAATTTCTGCACCACCTCTTTCCCTTACCTGACACTGAGTAGCATGTCATGAAAATGATTCAAGCCAACCTCTCAGATTTTCTCTCATAATTAACCTCTCTCTCCCGGGACCCCCCTAGTAAACGTTTTTCGACAAAAATTTATATAAAAATTCCTGCATAAAAAGATTTCGATCCTTATAAATGAGCACGTGTAGCAGAAAATGACACGCTGCTTCTCTCAACTCAAATGTATTAAATTCATGCCAGAAGTGATTCGCTGCTTCTTCCAAGTATGGAATAGCGGCACGCTACCGCAGGACTGCCGACGCACAGAAATTAAACTCGTTCCAAAGCCTGGCAAGTCGCTATCCCTCCAGAATCTTCGACCCATATCCTTAACTTCATGTGCAGCTAAACTATATACTTGAACGTGTTCTCCTTTCTCGACTGCAGCCGTTTCTCGAAGACACCAACTTTTTCCGGATACACTGTTCGGCTACGGTACTGGTATCTCTACACAGAAAGTATTACTACAGCTTAAAGAGGACGTATTGAATAACGCCACATCAAGTCAGGTCCGGGCAATTCTGGCACTGGATCTGAAGGGTGCTTTTGACAACGTCTCTCACGACCTAATTCTTGACAATCTTGCTTCCTCTCGATGCGGCTGGCGTATCTACAATTACTTCAGGTCCTTTCTTTCCGACCGCATGGCCACCATTGGCATTGGAGACCTCCGGTCAGACGTTATTTCGTCTCGCAGGCCGAGGAACACCACAAGGCTCAGTCCTTTCGCCTACATTGTTCAACGTGGCTATGGCCAAACTCCCTCCATTAATACAACAGATTCCCAACATCCAGCATGCCATCTATGTAGATGATATTACAATTTGGGCAACCAAACGATCAGACTAAACCATTCAGGGTGCCCTCCGGGAAGCTGCGTTCGTTGCACAAGACTATGCTGCTTCCGGCAGCCTTACGTGTTCAGTGGAGAAGTCGGAGTTGTTAGTGGTAAACAAGCGGCGCCGCAAAACCTATGATTCCGCTGACACTTCGCTGTGCCTTGATGGCTGTCCTATCCCTCGTGTACCTCAGCTTGGTATTTTAGGCCTCGACTTTCAGTTTGATGGCACCGTCTCACATACTACACACCTTCTCACTCAAAAGACAACTCAAATTATACACATGATACACCACATCAAGAATAGCAGGAGAGGCCTCTGCGAGAAGGATATTCTCCACTTCGTACAAGCATTCCTAGTTAGTGAGCTCACCTATTACCTTCCACATCATAATCTCACATCAGCTCAAACCAAAAAGATGGACACCCTTCTATAGACAGCTGTGAAGGTGGCTCTCGGCTTGCCTCCACACGCATCTACGCAACGCCTCCTTCAATTCGGTGTCCACAACACCGTAACAGAACTGCTCGAGGCCCAGCACAATATTCAGCTCCAACGAGTCAGGCAGACTCGTCAGGACTAGGCCATTCTGTCTCGTCTTGGCTATACTCGTTCCCGCAAAACCCACACAAGTACCGCAACAAAAGCTTGCCCATACTCTTCGTGATCTCATCAAAGTGGCTCCAATTCCACGCAGCATGAATCCCCACGGTCACGCCGGTCGTCGACGTGCCCGAGTTCAAGCTATGACACGCGCCTTTGGTGATGGTACCACAGTTCTACAAGTCCTCTACACTGATGCGACACGCTACCCAGAGAATCCAGCCATGTGTTTAGCCATGTGTTAAGTTCTCGTGGCGTCTGCCTCACTACGCACAGTAATTCTGCAAAAGAGGGGGCTCTCGCTCTGGCAGCTGTCCACGCCACGCCATTGTCACATGACTTCTCTGTCACCATAGTGACGAACTCACAAGCTGCTTGCCGTGCCTTCACTCAAGGGCTTGTGGCTGCCCATACACACAAAATCCTTTCTTCTGTCTTGCCGTCCGCGTTACGCCCGGTGCGTATTGTCTGGACTCCTGGACACGCCTCTCTCCATGGTAATGAACGCGTTCATGTGGTTTCCTGAGGTCTTATCGGCCGGGTAACCCAGACGATGCTCCAACAGAACCACTAAGCTACAACGCGACGCTTCATTAGTACCGACAGAGCCGTTTTACATATCCCCGTCCTCATCCTTCACTTAACAGAGCAGATGCTGCCGCTTGGTGGGAACTGCAGACTAATTCATTCTCCTGCTTATACACGCTAAATCGTTTTCATCCGACTCTGTACCCCCCTACCGCCCCTTTTACGGCTCTGTACCGACAGTATACAATTCTACAAGGGAATGCTCTGCTCCACAGGGTCTTCCTCCCATACCCACCCCTCCCGCTTGGTAGGCTGCACTGCTCAGCTTACGCCGGCAAGAACAGCAACAGCTGGTCAAGTGAGCTGGCAGAGTCGCGCAAGGCAATGGAGCCCTGGACCGAGGGCTCCACCCAACGATGCCTCTCTGTATATACATTTGCCAGTAAAAGCTTATTCTGTCTCTATCTTTCTCTCTCTCTCTCTTGTTAGTGGAAACCCTCTGCGGGCGTCTCTCATAATCATATGGTGGTTTTGGGAGCATAACCCCACATATCATGTCAAACCCACTGCGTGAAATTCTAGTGAGGTGTAAACCTATGTCAATTTATAGAAGTTAGTTAATTGTCAGAACGCCAAATTTTCTCTTCTTCTTCTTTTTGCAGTAAATTTCGCAAATAGTAGTGCAGCAAGAGGGAAAATTACAAAATTAAAAAAACAGTAACAATATCGCTAATAAATCCCAGGGGCACATCTCTATACAGACGCAACGCGTGGAATCCCAATAATTAGTGGAAATCAGGTTTAAGTAGCCTTTTCTTAGCGTTGCAAGTGACTGTTTTATGACCACACAAAAGAAAAAAAAGGAAGGGAACAAGTGCCTTGAACTTTTCTACCTCGTCTCACCTGCACATGGCGAGAAAATAGGCTCTAAGCGTGATGAGAACAGAATTTTTTTCGTTATTAATACACTGAGCGTTCCCGTAAGCAGCACCGCATTAATTCACATGAGATGATCGCCTCGCCACTTGTTCTAGAAGAGGACAAGGACGAACTACGGCTAACAGCTATATCTCTTGGCAGTGCATCAATGCACGTACCGGTAAGTCGTTATCATATAACAATCTTGGATCCTGGATGTGGAGAACCTTCCTTGGCTGTAGCGAAAAGAACTGTTGCGAAACTGAAATGGTGGTTAATTTCGTAGCGGTATATTGCATTTTCATGTGGCTCCTAACAAAATAATTCAAGAAATTACCCAAAGAGAAAGTCTCGGTTCGAAAGACAAGTAGGACAAGTTTCATGAGGATCTTAACAAAACGATTCAAGAAATCACCCGGTTTGAAAGATAAGCAGGGCAAGAAAAGTTCGAAATTAGGTAGACGGAAAGAAATTGCACTATGACACGTTGTAATTGTGCTCTTACCTTGCTCTTCAGCTGTGTTCAAGCATACTGCGCACTGAAGGAAGTTATCTATTGTTGGTGCACTGCAGCTTAGATACACTCGGAAGAGTCCTTCAGCAGCAGCCTCTGTATCCAATTGAGCTTTAAACAATCCCTTGGCCCACTAGAAGATACCTCCTACGAGTAGCACCAATACTTCGTACAGTTTAAATTGGCGGCGGCACTGACCCATCGGAAGGAATCTGCGGATGTCGTAGGTAATCTTCGGCAGACAGAAAGCTTTCGTGGCCGAAGTCGGTGAACACTGCATCGACTACTCCTCTTCGCTACGGCAGTCCCTGCAGTTCGCCGGTAAACTGCCTTGGCTCGTCGAGGTTGCGAAGGCCGCACGCAGGTCTACGATTTCCGCGGTCAGGTCGGCTGAGGCAGGCAGCCAACCTTCACAGCATGCCACAGGGCGGCAGGTCGGTGCGAAACCATACAACACTGTCTCTCCGGAAGAAGTCGCCGCCAAGGTCAACGCGTCTGGCCGCGCACCGCCAAAGCGTGTCTTCACTCGTGGTCGCGGCGAGCGCGTTTCCTATGCACCTACCCAGCTGTGCTCGGCGGCGGGTGCACAGAAGGAGATCGGCAGAGGCCTACGGCGAAGCCGGTCGTGGCGGGGGATTCGCCGACTGGCCGACTGGCATGTTGACTGGCCGGGCGCGCAGCGACGTTTCGGTTCGCCAAGTGCTCTCCCTTGGAAACCAGCTACACTCTTCCCTCCGTCGCTTCTCCTCTCTCGCAACCCTCTTCGCGCGGCGCGCGTGCAGCCCTTTGTAGCGCTTTCCGTCTAAAAAACAATACAAAAACTGTGTGCCACCTCCACGACCCTTTCTCATCGGGCTCTTTTATTCGGGCATCCTTTGTGAATCTCTTCCAACCTTGCCTCCTCTCCCTATTTGGTGCATCCTCATACACACTGCTTTGTTTCGCTTCCTGTCACCCGTACTCCTATGTGTTTCAGGCAACCTTCTGTATTTTTTTTCTTCATTTGTTTGCGACAGAAAGAAAGTACGGCGAGATTCTTGCGTTGTTCATGACCGGAATTGATGTGTTATGCGTACTATAGGTGCATATGAAAATTTAGCAAATGAACATGTAAAAAAAATACTCCCTGCCAACGTCCATACTCACTTGTTTACACTTATTCATTCATTAAATGCCTTCACTTTCTGCATCGTGTTGAGCATGTCAGGGGTAAAGGCGTACCGCAGACAGAAATATCACCACACAACTTGGCTTTCAAGAACATTTCAAACGTGATTGACATCTGTGACAGAGATAATGAAGCTGACCAAAGGGTTGCAGTGAATCCATGTTTGATGAATGAAAGAATGAAAAGTAATACCATTGAAGGAGGAGGCAGACGTCGTGACAACTGGTCTCATAAAATAAAATGTGTTTTTTTACATACAGAGGGCGATGAGAGCGGCAGTACTTTTCTTACTTCTATGGCATGAAAACGTGGCTGAACGCGGCATTCCCAACTTTGAAAACTACATGCATCTTTTTGTGTAATCAACACTGTTGATATTTCAATGCTAGATTACCTCATCTTATTATTTCAACTGTGTAGCTTTACTTTTTTGTGCTTGAAACTGTTTCTAGAAGTTTATTCGCTTTTTTTTCTAGATATGTATAACTAAGCATTCTATTTAGTATGACTTGTTTTTCAGTAGCTTTGTGTATTCTAACTTGCTGTATAACTTGTTCGCTTTTTTCGCTATGCTCCCTTTTTGTGCCCCTCCGGCTTGGTCTACGGACTGCAGTATGTAATAAATAAATAAATAAATAAATAAATAAATAAATAAATAAATAAATAAATAAATAAATAAATAAATAAATAAATAAATAAATAAATAAATAAATGTCGAAGTTTTCTTGCACCACTTGAGTCACAGTTGCCCCGAGAGGGGTCTTGTGCTCGTGTACCGTCCTCAAATGCCCTGTATAAAATTTCAGGGCAAAATGTCGGCTGCCCTCGCACACATTTATCAGCATTTATGATGCGTGGGGTGATATTATTGTCCTTGAATTTTATACGGAACATCACGCCGATGGCGATTGAAAAAATGCGAAATGTGTTTAAATTGTAATATATTATTTTTCAAAGCTTATACGTGGCAAAAACATGTGGCAAGGTAGGCTACATAAGAGCCGGTCATCCCAACATCATGGAAGTACATATAATTGCTTTCACGATGAAAAGAAAAAGAAGAAAAGTCGTGGTCAATTCAGTATGATTGACGCAAAATACGTTCTGTTGTGCGTTATCTTTGCGTCATTGCTTTTGATTAGACTTCAGTTTACAAAAGGCCTTGAAATGTCTGAATTGCCCGAAAATGCTCAGATAAATTGAGAGAAAGTGAATGGCAAGGAGACGTATTTATTTGTTTATTCTCATACTGACAGTCATTGTTTATTCTCATACTAATCAGGCATTGCAGTAGAGGGAGTGTGATGCAGGGCATAAGAGATCTTATTGCAGGGAGCGTTTGTGTGCGTTCATAATTTATATTAAGGCGTGAAAATGCTACCAGAGGAGAGTGCTCTGCATTGTGTTCCATATTGCAATTTTTTTCTTCATACCTTAAAATCAATAATGAGATCAATTATGATACAGGGCAGTTTGAGCAACCTATGGTAGTCCCTCAATAAACATTGCATTACAACAAAAGTGGTGAAAGACACGCCATATATTCCACCAAACATAGGTCAACAACTACGAAAGCAGCAGCCGCAGCCGTGACGGCGGCAGCAGCTACAACAAACAACAGAAACAACAACAAACAACAACACAGTCAAGAGTGCTAAGAAGCAAAAGTAGTGTATATATGAGTGTCAGTGTAGGTACATATCACCAACAGAAAAGTTAACTTTCTTGGACGATCACAGAAAAAAAAAGGAGTTAATGGCATTGTACAATTATAAAAACAGCTATATAACAAGAAATAAATTTCGTATAAAAATCAATTACAGCCGAAGAAAGAGTGACTTGTAACAGCTGGTGCAAAAGCTTCGTTATCTAATACGTTAACTGTGGTAGCGGGTAGTCTATGTACCGTTTTTTTAATTGTAACTTTCACATCCATGTGACGAAAAACTTCGCAAACACTTGTTTGGTCCCATAGCCTAACTGGCTAGTAGAGGGACCAATTGTGTGACATACCTACTTACTTGCGCAAGCGGTTACACAGCGACAAAGGACATCAAACTGGATACAATGTTTAAAAATAAAAAACAAAAAACATGATTGAATTATACAAAGAAACATAGCGCATGCAGAACATAGCTACTTATAGCACAGAATAATAATAGCACTAGAATAATAATAATCATAACATTATTAATAACACTAAATGACTATACAGTCGTATTACTTAGAAAGTTCGCATGAAGTGCATGCTTCATGGCCAATGAAAAATTTCTGGCCTCTTTCACGTCAGTCGGTATCGCATTCCATATGAGAGCGCCCTGAAATTCTATGAGCCTTCGACGGTAGGCATTTCTGGCTACCGCTAAATTAAAACAGGGATTCGTGGCAGCTCTTGTACAGCGCGCGGGTAACGTAAAGATGCTTGATGGGAATGGGTCATCACGTTTTATTATTCCATGCACTATATCAGCAACACTGGACACGTGAACAGAGTCCAGTGGAAGCACACGCATAATTTGAAACAGTTGTTTTGCAGCATCTGTCCTGTTTGAGTATGTGATGATCCGTACTGCCCTCTTTTGCAGGCGGCTAATACATTTCAAATGAGTTTTATATGTACTGCCCCACGATGCTATACAGTAGCTCAAGTGACTGTGCACGAATGCAAAATATAGGATGCGTAAAATCGATGCGCCAAAAACATTCACGGGCTTTTAGTAGCGTGTGACACCCATATGCTAGCTTGGAGCATGTCTTTTCTATATGCGATCTCCAGTTCATGTCCGAGTCAAACATGACTCCTAAGTACTTAAACGAGGCTGCTGGCTGTAGCAGTGCCGTATCTAAAACTAAGTTGAAACCTGCAATGTCGAGTTCTTTTTTCCTAGAATGAAAGACCATGTATTTAGTTTTCTCTGTGTTGATATTTAGGTGGTTTCGTTTAAACCATACTTGCACTCTCTGTAACTCTTCGTTAATTTTACCTTCGATGTCTCTTAAGCTGTCACAAACAAAGATTAGTGCCGTATCGTCTGCGTACATTAACGCTTCCGCTGAATATAGTAGGATGGAGGGAAAATCGTTAACGTACAGGGAAAAAAGAGTGGGTCCAATAACTGAGCCGCGTGGTACCCCGGAGACTATTGATTGAGTAGAGGACTCGACACCATTCATCACTACTCGTTGCTGTCGGTCGGATAGGTATGTGATAGGTATGATTTAAGAAGCTGGTGAATTTTGCCTCGAAAACCATAGTCATGAAGCTTACTTAACATGATGTTGTGGTTGACGGAATCGAAAGCTTTCCTTATGTCTAAGAAAACTACGACGGCTACGTTATTGTTGTTCAAGGCTTTGTTAATTAGTTGGGTTAATACCAAAACTGCAGTAGATGTAGATCGGTGTGCTCGAAAACCATGCTGGTTTGGGCAAACTATATTATGTTTGGATGCAAATGATGATATCTGTGCTGATATAATTTTTTCAAACATTGTATTTTTCAAACATTTTCAAACACTTAACACAGATATCTGTCTGCAATTTTAGGCACTTGATCGGTCCCCCCATTGTATACAGGGATGACTTTGCCCAACTTAAGCTCATTTGGGTATATACCACAGTCGTGCCAGTGTTGAAACATGTGCAGCAAATGGTCTGCCAGAATGTCTATGTTATTTCTTATTAATTTACCTGTAATAGCATCGAGCCCAGCTGCTTTATTGGCGTCTAGTTTTTTTACCATTGACATGATATGGGACATTTATATCTCAAATATGACAAAACTATCGGAAACTGGTCTTATGGGACACGTGTGATCTGTAGTGTCAGGGAACTGAGCAGCCAAAGCACGCCCGATGTCTGCAAAATACTTGTTAAAGCGATCCACCGTGTCTTAAGTTATACCGTCAGGCAGTACACGTTTATCTGAGTCAAGGTCAACTGCGGATTTTGCTATTTCCCAAATTATCTTGGTGTTGCCTCCATCCTCTTCGATAAGCTTAGCATAGTATACGTTTTTTCGTTTCCTCATTAGGGTGACTGACTTATTCCTATGGCATTTGAATTCAATTGAGTAATAGGCATTGGTTCTCTGCTGCTTCCAATTGTGATACCATTGGTCTTTTTGTTTCAATATTTCTAGAATACTAGCTGTCATCCAAGGGCAGAGTGGCTTGGCGTACGTGCTACTAGTTGTGGTGCTTAGTGACACAGCATTTTTGAGAGAGCATATGAAATTACTGTATTCTATATTTACATCCTCATCATACATAGCACAATAATCGATTTGACTTATTTTCTCTCATAGTAACTTATAGTTAATCTTTGTAGTTAATTTTCCCCTAGAAAATTTCGTTGTTTGTTTTGCGGAAAAAATGGTTTGAGAAATATTGGCTCTGCAACTATATGTATTCTCGAACCACGAGTTCATGGTCTGTTGGTCTAAATATACAATGAGGCTGAAGAATGTACTCCTTGCGGTCTATTCGAATGCGTACAAACATATATAATGTGATAAAGCTTCAGGCGTAAGGTACGCCTTTTTTTTGTCTCAAGGCTCCCTCCCATGTTAATGCTTCTTGTGTAGCAGTAATGCTGAGGTTTTTTTTAAAGGACTACTGATAACGTACCTTCATATGGATGCAGCTGTGTACGCCTGTAGTCAATCAGAAACTGCCTTTGTTCGTGTTTGAGGGATCAAGTATCGCATTCAGCCTGAAGAGAAGCTTAACGTGATGCAGGAAAGCAATGTCTTGGATAGTTATCGCGTGGCATTTTATTAAAGCCGGAGCCTGTAAACATGCCGCCAAACAGTGTACACATGAACCGACGTTCTACATTAATGAACAAAACTTCGAGGCTCATAATAACAAGAAAAGAAGATGGTGAGTGCTGATAGTACAACATATAAGCATGAAAGTCAAGGTTGTCACGTCAGCGTAACGATTCGCCAACAAGCACCACTTGCGGTAGACTGAATAATAACGACGCAAACGCCTTAAACGTGCATGGAGTGGTGCTCGCTTGCTTGCGGTGATACGCAGTCGAACAATGGTTAAGAAATTGCGTTCAATTTGTCACGAAAACATGTATAAGCTGACAAAAGCAGGGTCAGCTAGTAAGCGTAGAAATCTAACCCCCATGTCCTTGTCTTCAACTCTGATGTCAGTTTTGTTTTTCCGACTGCCAAGAAGGAAAAAAAATAGTTGTTTTGGCTCAGCTCCTTCATCGCATCCTTCGCGTGTTTCGTGTCCTCTACCTCTGCACAAAATCGTCAGGCCTCAGTCAACGGATGCTTGTTTTGAGCGACTACGCCGACAAATCGCTCTTCACCTCATGGGTCAAATGCATACGGTAGATAACCGTGTACCACGTTTACAGCAGATGAACGCAAGTGGAATCCCATCTGGGTCATGGCTGAATCCAGGAAGGGGTCCTGCTGTTATAAACGAGAAAAGCGGCATTGACGAGCTCGTGCGTTTACACTAAGTTGCTGATTAACCCAGTAAACAACTATCCGATCATTCCATGAAGAAGTAGCCAGCCGGATTCTTATCACAGAAACTATCATCTGCGCGCTCCGATTGACAGTGTCCTTCAGCGATACTGAGTTTCCGGTCGTTAAAGTTGGAGCAGTCCCGAAATTAAGCGTGTCTCGAAAAAACCTTTGGGGGATGAAGCAGCTAGTGCCGGCGTTTCGGTGAACAAATGAGAACGCTGGCTTAAGGAATACGAATATTTCTCTGAGATTGCGAAAGACTGCCGGGAATCCCACAAAATTGAAAGAGGGGCGCGTAGTGCTGAAAAGGAAGCAGCAAAGCCTGTAACTACGTAACTGTTTGAGGGAGCTATCTCTGCACAGTACTTTTATTGTCTCCTTTGCGGCGCGCCCGAATGAATCTCAAGATAAAATGTACCCCGTATTACATATAGAAGTATTCGAAGGAGGAAACGTAGAAACCGCCAGACCTGCGCGGAATGTGCAGCAGTGTCACAACGGGAACTGGAAGAGCGGCCTTTCAGAGAGTTTTTAAAACTCGCTTTGGGTGGCTGCTGCAAGCCCACTTGCAGGGTACCAAATACACTATTATTTATCATGACTTTTGTGCATTAGAAAAGTATTCGTTATGCTATTCTTCGTGATTCTTCGGAGAAGCGGTGGTAGCCGCTACGAACTAGCGAGGTATTTTGTGCATTTTTTTTGGGCTGTAGCTGATAACGATCAGGAATTATGCCCGAAGCTTTTGTAATGGGTTGGAGCATTGAATTATCCACTAGTTACGCAATTCAGATTGTGTGACGCGTGGTTGTTTTTTTTTTGTCGTTTTAAAACGCTTTATTACTCATATTAACGAGATTCCTTTCCCGATATCAAGCATGCCTGAGGCTACAGTTTGCAAAAGAGTTCCAAGCAGCAGTGTGGCTCCGTAATATAGGGTGTTGGGCTGGCGCACCGAGGACTCTGGTTCAAATTTTGTTGTGTCCATGGGGGTGTTTATTTACTAAGTTGTTTTTTTATTTAGTGCGATAGTTTTTACGGACAACGGCGATGGTGGCGGCGGCGGGCAACTACAATGTACGTGGCCCTTGTTGTTATCTCGTAAGAACTTTCGCTGTAATTGTGAATGCGAGGTTTTCGATGCGCGATATATATTCAGGTGTGGCCTTTAGGAGGGACCTGCAAATGTTTTCCAGTTAATAATTGCATTGATTTTAAATGCGAAGCATTTCTTAGCGAACTTCGGTGATTTTGAGCGTATCAATCTATCTAGCCGCTTACGTTTGGGTGCTCTCGTGGTCACCCCATTAACATGGTGTAACTAAAATTAGCATGGAAGGGTAAGATGATTACATGAATATAACGCGCTGGTCAAGACATGAATAATACCACGATCCCATCGCGTACGTCGTCAAACACTTCCCGTCAGATACTGGCTCATACTCACGGGCGGGTACGTGCTGCTGGTAAGCGGGTATGTGCAACAGATGATTGACACTGAGTATTTACCCAGGAACGATGAGAACATGGGTAATTTTGACGCGTGAGCTTTATTTAAGCAATACCCGACATCGGTAGCGTCGACCCAATGAAGGCATAGAATGAATGTCAATGTTAAGGAAAACCTGACATGGGCAGCGTTGGCCACCCAACGAATGCAAATAATAAATTTCAGGGTCCCAGCAGGAATCGAAACCAAACATTCTGCGTGGCAGTCAAGCATTCTACCACAAAGCTACGCAAGGTCTCGCAACTACTTTTCAAATAGACGGTAATATTCGTGCAACGCCAATAGTGGTTGCAGCGCTGCCTAGCCAATTTTATAACCATTACATATGTACTTCTTTCATACAGCTGTCCCGTCGGGTTAACGTCACTTGTGATGTGGTGCCATGCGCCGAAATCGATTTAGGTGGCAGTGTCAAGGGCCAGCATCTTCGCGAGCATCAGCGCTTCATTTCAACTTTTGGTGTTGCTAAAACACATTTCCAGCTGACATCATTGTGCAAGTGGAAAACTGGTTATATAAACATCTGCAACTCTTCAACATAGGCCTCTGCGTGCAACATTTGTACATATATTTAACGTCGTTTCAGGACGTGTCGTTCAATAAAAAAAAATGCAACATGGTCACCTTCCCTCCGCGTGCTTCGCACAAAGTTTATTCCCAGGTGCGTTGGATCTGTCGAACTTTTTCAAAGGGGTTTATTTTGGCGCGAATCGACAGCTGCAAATATTTTTAGAATCAGTCGAGAACGAGCGGAGTTACAGGGATTTTGAAGCCCGCTTTCACCGCTTCCTCTGTTCCTTCTTTCCAGCGAGCACGCTGAAAGCGGTGCGCAGTGGAAGGATATCAAGGAGTAGAGCAGCTACGTCCTTTCTTCAATGAGTGTAATGATCTTGAGCACTTTGTTTTCTTTCTTTCTCTGGTTTTTTCTTCGAACGCACGATTTTCCATGAGATCACGAGCGAGCATGCGGACACGTCGCGGCATCTCTCGGCGGCCGTCGTAACCATGCAGCTCCCGATGCTCGAATATGTCATTGGACGTCGTCTTTGGGTTCACGGCATCATCTGTAGAGAGAAGAGCAAGCGATTTCTACGGGATTACGCCTCTAAAATTCTAGGCAGCGGCGGTGCTATTATGTTTGGCTTACATGTCCCCAGGAGCTTCGACTACTGACCTGCAGCGCTTTCTCACCATGCTCAGACAGTGCTGCCGAGGCTTTCAACATTTCTACCCTTTGCAACTCGATCCGAATGAAACATCAAAATGAGGTACACGCGCATTATGTGCATATTATCCTAGTGTATTTTTTACAAGGCCTAGTGCGCCAGAGATAACGCAATGAATGAAAAAACAAACTCGCAGACCACATGGGCTTAAGTAGATGAAGACTAATAACCATCCATTACAGGGGTCTCAAAATCACCAACCACGGACCTTTCACTCGCGTGCCAGCACGCACATAACCATCTTCGTTCCATATTTTTTAACACGAAAGGGTTGTATGCTAGGGTTCACCAAGACCTCAGTGACGTATTTCCGTCACGAAAATGACAAAAAATGCACATGATTAAGTGGCAAAATCAGTTCCGTCAACCGGAGCCGAATCCATGACCTCTTAGTTCACGCCAACAGATCTCGGGCACGCTATCCATTGCGCCATGGTCACTCCCTCTGGAGGCCTTGCAAACACAACCTTAACATATAGCACACTCTTGTCACAGTACTTTTGGTCGGCGAGATGATATCGGCATCTGCGAGTGGTAGAGAGAACAATGCATTATCAAAGTAGCCTCAGAGATCAGCATGTGCAACTCTTTCTTGGTACACGTGCGTCCCGTTCGGTGCGTTTTCAATACGTGAAGTGCAATTTTATCAATGCCTTAACCCACCGCAAGGTCACGACCTTCGCCCAAATGCCGGCTATACCTCGCAGCACCTGTTCATACCAGAAAATAGGTCTGCGACGTCAACTTGCCTGGTTTGACTGTAATACCGCGTTCCCCGTCTACGCTCGGCGCAAGAAAAAATGCGGCAGGGCTACACGGGAGATAAGACGCACTTGCGTTTTCTTTTTGTCCGATGGTGGTGCGCAATAACTCTAACATGCCGCCAGATGGCCACCTTAGCCCTAGTTCTGCTCCCAATAAGCCACTCCTCTGTATGTCACACCACCTTCTCTGATTACGCTCACACCGTTTACTGCTACAGCTACCCCAAGGGCTCGTTTAAAAATTCATTATGAATGTTAGTAGTTGGGATGGATATGTGTCACCAAGCGTCAACTTGAGTGCATTCCCGTTAAAGAGGTGTTATAGCTGCCGAACACAGGTAGGCATTGTTCAAGCTGTTTTATATCAATATACAGTAAACCTTCAACTACTTCTGTAAGAACACTGCTTGCCTTGGTATTCTTCCGATTCCTATGATAGAAAAATCAACCACGTTATTTTTTTCATAAGTATATGTTCGTGACGTGCCCAGACGTGGCTGGCCCAAAGGATTTTTTGAGGTACCTTGTTGGGTGGCCACGTGTTAAAACTTGATTATTATGAAAGAAAACCTCATTATTTCTGAATCAGCGTTAGAATTTTCAGATTCTGGTCGGTATTGAGATCAGAATTGATTGTTCTCTCGAAACACGGTGTCAAATACCTGTCATAAGTGACTCATATATGAGATATGAAATGGAATTCTGTAAAATGATAAAGTTAACGGGGATTTTGTTCGAATACCCAGATCCAACCATATTTATCGCCATGGCTCATTGGAAGACTAAAAAATCACAGCATATCCACGGAGTGCAAGAGGATGAGTGGGGCGAAGCGCCCGTCAGTCCGTCCACGCTTCCGTCCATTCGTTCGTTCTTGCTTCCATCCATCTGTCCGTCCGTTAATCCATCTGTGCTTCCGTCTGTGCGTTTATCTATCTATCCGTGCATCTGTCTGTCTATCCATCCGTCCATCCGCGCGTCTGTCCATCCATCCGTCCATCTAGTGAACGCTCCAAGTGCCACCATCTCGCATCTTTTAATCATATATTCATCATATCGAAGTAGTACCGTCCAGCGGATATTCCAACGACTATATAAACGAGAAGTGGCGCGGCCGGACTAGAGGAGCAGCACACGCACAATATCTCACGGCCTGCGCTTCGGGTCTAGTTCCCACCTTTCACCGCACAAGTTCATGGAATTGTGGCCCAACCCTCGCTAAACCTTGATAAAACCATGGAGGTTACGCAGCGAGTTTGACGTGGCAACCTCTTCTGGTCAGATGGTGCTCAAAGTGCGTCCTTCTGTTACTATTTTTTTGTAAGCATCAGATATAAGGCAAATTATATTGGAGATTATGTCACCGGTACTCGTCTCTGTAGGTTATCTCATCAGAAACAGCTATCTTTTTATTTATAATTAACCTACGCGGGTTTCCTCCTTATTTCAAAAGGGTGCGTGCAGGCTGTTTCCCTAGTCCAGCTGCGAAGGTGGCTAGCTGCTGCTACTACTACTACTACTACTACTACTACTACTACTACTACTACTACTACTACTACTACTACTATTACTACTACTACTACTACATAGATCGCAGACGCATGACCCACAGCTTAAGGAACTTCACCCATAAAACACGACGCATACCATCAGCCCATCGGCTTAGCGGGGCTTCAGGCATCGCTAAACCGCTGCAATAAATCCGACCAGGGCATCAACCATGTAGTATTTGAAAACTTGAAACACCTGCCCTCGGAAACTGAAAAAAGCCGTCCTTTCTCTGTTTAATGCTGTATGTTTTTGAGGCAAGATTCTCTCTAGCGAAAAAAAAAGCAATTATTATTATGATTCTCAAATCGGGCAAGGACTCGTCCTCAGTTTCCAATTACGGGCCTATAGCCTTAACAAGCTGTCTAGGCAAGTGTCTCGAGAAGATGATCAAAAGATGCACTTCCATGAAATAAACCATCTACTTGACCCGATATACCATTGACCACCTGATATGTATCGAGATACAAACTCGTGATGCTTTGATCCATGAGCAATTATTTCTGTGTTCCTAGATGTAAAATTAGCCGACTACATGACACGACACTTTGGAGAATCAGGAGACCTGT
This sequence comes from Rhipicephalus microplus, assembly GCF_043290135.1. NCBI lineage: Eukaryota > Metazoa > Arthropoda > Arachnida > Ixodida > Ixodidae > Rhipicephalus > Rhipicephalus microplus. The sequence goes on from NC_134700.1 coordinate 268,352,674, forward strand.
CACATAAAGGGTTATTCAGCAAAATGTTAAATATAAAAGAGTCACTTGTTGGATCGTAAACTCCGTGTCCGAATAGGCAATATTTTGTCCCGAATATTTGTCCAGAAAACTAGTGTTGCGCCAAGTGTTGTCCTTAGTTGTACACTTTTTATTATCAAAATAAATTGCTTGCGACTGCACATCCTGCGTAATATGTCGTATTCCACGTATGTGGATTATGTACAGGTTGGATTTATATCTCGCAATCTTGCCAAGTGTGAGGGGCAGGTTAAGCTTGGTTTGAACAGTGTTTCCAAATGGGTAGACAAAAACGGTTTCAGACCGAACGCTCAAGAAACCACGTGCATCTTATTTCCTAAAAAGAGGGGCCTTCATTCTGATCCCGACATTAAATTGAATGGTCGTCTGTCGGCATACAGTCCGTATAAATTCTTAGGCTTAATATTAGACACAAAACCAACCTTCACGTCACACATAAGCTTCATAAAAAAGAAGTGCATAAAAACAATGAATTTTTTAAAGTGTTTTCACTCACTGCGGTAGGCAGTGGTAAGTGTCTGACGAATTTGTATAGACGGCTCTCACACGAGCCTATATCTCGGTATGATAACACTTCAATCTGATACACCAAGGACTTTGAAGATGCTTGACCCTGTCCACCATCTAGGCATTCGTCTTTCTAAGGGCACTTTTCGCACTATAGCCTCGTAAAAAGACTGAACGTTGACTCGAACGAGTGGTCACGTACTACACCTCCAGAGATTCAACTTATGTTTTGTATATTTCCTCAAGATGAATGTACACAACGAACACCCCTTATACTACACTGTCAATGATTTGCCCCATTTTGTCCTGTTTGACAACAGACCTGTCATGAGACAGCCCTACACACTTCGTGTGAGAGGTATAGCTGGAGAAATGCGTGTGCCGTTTCTTGAACACTGTTTGGTGGCTACCACTGCTAATGCCCTGACGTGGCCGTGGAAGCGTAAATATTACGATAAATTTTTTGTGAATGTTACTAAGCCAGCATCTATTGTACATATAGGTACACACTTCCTCGAAATCCTGCACAAATACGCTCGTCCACAATTTTTACCCATGCCTCAAAGTCACAAAAATTTGTGTCCTACTCTGTGTTGGCTTATATCCTTTTCAGACGCTGACTTTCTGCCCCTATAGTACAAGTATATTCACAGAAGAGGCATACGTGATACTGCCGGCCATCGAACACATTAGACATTTGAAACTGCAAATAGCAGGGGTGTGCAGTCATTCCCAAAGCGCGGCAAAAGCCCTGAAAACTGAAAAATGCACGCGAACCATAACCTTGTTTCACTGTTCCTACTTCTATGCACAGTCTACGCAGCATGTCGTCGTGAGCTGGCTGCCAGGCCACGGAGAGACCCAAGGAATCGTATTGGGTAGATGCGGCTAGATGCATTCGTCCACGAAAACGCTGCCTACTGATCCCTACCCTTCCCAGCAATAGGCTTGAAACGCTTTCTCAAACGGAAGCTCGGGGATTATTGGCAGTGATAATGGAATAAGCAAACATTTAATAAACTACACGTGATAAGGCCGCATCTGGGTGGCCACCAGTATCGAAGTCACCCCGGATAGACGTAGCACTTACCAGGTTAAGAACAGGATACACACACATCAGAAATGCTCAGAATATAGCCAACTACTATATATAGCCTTCATAGATTACGAGAAGGCTTTTGATTCAGTAGAAATATCAGCAGTCATGCAGACACTGCGGAATCAGGGCGTCGATGAAGTATATATAAACATCCTAGAAGAAATCTTCAGGGGATCAACTGCTACCATTTTGCTTCATAAAAAAGCAACAGAATACCAATCAAGAAGGATGTAAGGCAGGAGGATACAATCTTTTCAATGCTATTTACCGCGTGCTTACAGGAGGTTTTCAGAGGCCTAACTTGGGAACAGTTGGGGATAAGAAATAATGGAGAGTACCTTAGTAACCTGTGCTTCGCCGATGACAATGCATTGCAGAGTAACCCAGGGAACGAATTACAACTCATGATTACGGAGTTAGACAAGGAGAGCACAAAGGTGGGTCTTAAAATAATCTGCAGAAAACGAAAGTAATATGCAACAACTTCGGAAGAGAGCAGCGCTTTGAGATAGATAATAGTGCACTTCAAGTTGGGAAAGTCTATGTCTACTTAAGGCAGGTAATAACCGGGGAGCCGAACCACGAGATTGAAGTAACTAGAAGAATAAGAATGGGGTGGAGCACATTTGGCAAGCACTCTCAAATCCTGACAGGTAGATTGCCACTATCCTTCAAGAGGAAGGTATATAACAGCTGTATCTTGCTGGTACTTAGCTATGGAGCAGAAACCTGGAGACTTACAAAGAGGGTTCAGCTTAAATTGAGGACGACGCAGCGAGCAATGGAAAGAAAAATGGTAGGTATAACCTTAAGAGACAAGAAGAGGGCAGAGTGGATTAGGGAACAAACGGGGGTTAAGGATATCATAGTTGAAATCAAGAAGAGGAAATGAACATGGGCTGGGCATGTAGCGCGTGCACAGCATAACCGCTGGTCATTAAGCGTAAGTAACTGGATTCCCAGAGAAGGCAAGCGGGTTTGGGGGAGACGGAAGGTTAGGTGGGCAGATGAGATTAAGAAGTTTGCGGGTATAAATTGGCAGCAGCAAGCTCAGGACCGAGTTGACTGGCGGAACATGGAAGAGGCCTTTGTCCTGCAGTAGACGTAGTCAGGCTGATAATGATGACACACACATAGGACACATGTATACCTTCTTCGAGGTGGTGATCCACCTATGCACGAGCAATGTAGTGAAGCGCTTACCATGCTTCACACTTTGCTACAAAGCAGCGAGTTAGATGCTATCTGAAGGAAATGCTCCACCTTACCCTATTGATAACAAGTACCAGTGCATCGGTCAATGTTCATAGCTAAAAAAAAACTGGTTTTTGCATATCAGTCATTGTGTGCTTCCTACGTACATAGACTTCACGTCATACCCAAGCAATCCGTAGCACGACCTCTCCAAAGATGTTGCTGCAGCTACATTACACAAAGCGTCTGCTCCCGGAGTTTGGCCTCAACGGCTATAAAGCCATCGTGCATATATATATATATATATATATATATATATATATATATATATATATATATATATATATATATATATATATATATATATATATATATATATATATATATATATATATATATATATATATATATATATATATATATACATACATACATATACCTGTGTGTGTGTGTGCACACATCTACATCTAACTCAAAAATAGCATGCTCCATCGTTATTCATTCTACTCCCATAAATCGCATCACTAACCACTGCAATAGCTTTATGCTATATACGCACCTTTTTCGCTGCCACACAGCGAGGGAATTTAGGCATCTTTACAGCTGTCATTCATCATACCATTAAAACTCACTGGTCAACGCGAGCACAACATCAACAGTCACGACGCTCTTTGACAACCTATGACCCTTGCACCCCAATGACTCACTAATAAACAAATTCGTAGCTGTGGCCCGCTATCTTAGGTGAGTTTGAGGCCTGTTATTTAGTAGCATCTTTCCCCCAAACTTTTTGAGTATAGCTGGTGCTCAATGAGAGAGCACTGGCACCTGCGAATGATGACAGACATGGGCGAGCGTGCTGTGTGTTCTTTTCATCGTCTTGGGTCGTTCGCACTCTGAGTCCTTTAAAACACTCCATTACCAATTGACTCATCTATCCATCCTGTCAATACGAAGTCTCACACACTTTGCGGTTATGCGCAAGATAAAACTGTTAATTATTTCCTTGTTGCTTGAGCCGCCTTTTATATTGAAATAAGCAAGACACGAACGAGTTGTCGCTACCGATTGGAGATGGCTAGTTCTTTCCCTTTGATTGTTAGGATAAAAAAATACCGGGAAACGAGAATCGCATGTGTGCACACACACACACACACACACACACACACACACACACACACACACACACACACACACACACACACACACACACACACACACACACACACACACACACACACACATATATATATATATATATATATATATATATATATATATATATATATATATATATATATATATATATATATATATATATATATATATGGCACAACGGGAGCGTTGTCAACAAGGATCATCCCCTGATGAAGGGAGGACCCCTCCCGAAACTGTTGGGAAATAAATATATTTATCCTTGTTGACAACGCTCCCGTTGTGACCTTCACGAAGACTAACTGGCCCATTGAAGTATTTGTCCCACTATATATATATAAGGAAAGAAGAGTATACTTAAGAGCTCGTTTTTCCGTGTTTGACTCATTAATTATCAGATCTAACAGACAGCATTGACAAGGAAAGTATAGGGGAAGTTATTAGGCCGAACAGTAATGTAAATGTCAAGAGAGAAAAGTGGGTGAAAAGATAACTTGCCATGGGCAGGAACCGAACCTGTGACCTTTGAATAACACTGAGCTACCATGGCGACTATCCTCCCAGCCACATTATTGGGTATATATGTGAATTTAAAAGGGGAGTGCAGGTCAGCGCCATCTGTAGCCTTGGCGGCGAGTGTGGCATGCTCTTTTATGAGCCTGTGAGGTGTCACGTAGCACGTTAACTTATGACGAGCTGGCAGCTGACCAATAGTCCCTCGTATACAACCTAAAGGCACCAGGTCTTCTCATTCAATATTCAAATTAAGTATTAAAATCTTAAAGAAGAAGAAAAATGGTGAGGCACTCAACTGTTCACGACAAAGCGGCTTGATAGAGTATGCACTCGAGCGTAGTATTGACCTGGTGTGCATGCCTGCATTCAGACACAACAGATAATCACGCAATTTCGTGTGCGATTTACGCGAGCGTAATTTGGGGCCATCCAAAACGCTACACAGGCAACTGATATCAACGGGCCACGTGCACCAAGTTCCAATCCTGGCGTATCGTTTACGCTTCCTTTGATTCCGGCTGCGTGCCGGCAATTCAGGCGCTGCCCATCGCCAGGAACAAAGGGCTCGGGGCCTCGGCAAACGCGCGAGACTTCATGAAGAAAAGAGGTCGAAGAGGGGTCAGCTTGTGCCGGTGCGAAGAACAAGAGAGCCGATCCCTACAACCAGCCGTTTCGGCCGTGACCTAACGGTGCACCATTCGGAAACAATACACTTCTTCCGATAGCCGTGGCCGAACGCTACACGGGGCCATAGGCCGAGCGTGGGGAGGCTATCGGTATGTAGGACGTCGGCGCCAGCGCGCATGCAATCGGCAAGGCGGTCTGCTGCTCGCATGACAGCGGGGAGTCGTCTTTTTCGATTGTCGATTGTTGGCCATCCAAATCAAAAGAGGTACCATAGTGCGTAGGTTGTAAGAAGTGTATGAAAGAAACGTTATCTGCAGAGCTGACACACTTGTTTTTCTGTCAGAGTTCTATGCGTTGGTTTATTGCTAATGACGCACCTTCTTGATTAACAAAAATATTTGTGTTGTCACAAAAGGTTGCTGTTTTCGTATAAGGAATGATTTTTCTTACCAAGTTGAATTGTTAGTGGGAGTTCAATTATAAGAACTTTTTTTTTAAAATCAGGCAAAAATGAGAATTCCGTGGTCTCAATTTATTCCAAAACGCACTTACGCACATTATGAGTGATATATAACAGAACTGCGATCAATTTTTTGTCACTTTCGGCAGAAGTAAAAACACAGACGTAAAACCAATACGAATTATTCTCAATTTTATATTAAGAAATCCATTACGGATACTGCCGAGTGTGTTGACACTAGAAAATTATGAATAAATAAACTGTCCTTTTGGAGAATTTGACAATTTGATGCAATTCTTGGGCAGAGACAAAAATGTTGGCAGATGTATCAGCGATCAAATGTCTGGTTTATTTCCCTGCACTGGATGATTGAGAGTAGATAATAGGAAAAGTGAGAACGAGGAATGTGTTTAATTTGTGCACGTACGCTGACGTCAAAAGTATTAAACTGCAACTCAACCAGTGAAAGCAATGCGCTTTCCTTGCCTGCTTTATTTCTTGCATGTAACGACCTAACAGGTGCTTTGCCTTTCGTGGACTTCCATAAGACTTTCGAGAAAGCTACATAACACTTTTTGAACTCTATTTATCAACGTTTTTTCTAAACAATGTTTCTGTCCTGGATAATCTCAACTGAGTTGAATGAGCATCGAATAGCAGTGGTGTAGCTGAATGGGAGATAGTTTGTAGCCCTGCCAGAGCTGCGTCATTGAACACTTTTATTTCGTCACAGGTGACGTCAGAAAGACGTTGTTACAATGTTGATGATGATGACAAGGTGATGGGATACAGGATAAACACGTATACAGCGCTTTCCACAGTAAGTTGCGCCTATAGTTATTTCTCAGGTCCTGCAACGCGCGTAATATTTAGCGGCGATAATTTAAAGATTGGAATTCATGTAGAAATATTTACAAAATAGTTGAGCATAGCAATAGTGTTTTTCCATTGCGTTCTGTTTCAACCGGCTTGCTACGCAGAGGTTGACCAATTTCTGCAAGTTTGGCAGAAAAAAAGGAAGAAAAAGAAAGTGGTGACCCAAAATGCAAAAAAAAGTAGAGGGAAAAACATTCAAACGGAAACAATTTAACGAAGTTAACATGGTAATGTACAGTTCACTTGCAGAAGTTTCTCTGTCATGGAGAATATACTGAGGTGAATTAGTGAAATAGGCTGTCTCGTCAGCTGTTATAAAGGAGCGAAAGAGCGAACCAATAGTACTGTTATGTAGCGTCTTAGTGCAACACCACAGCAAACAGCAGAAATTAAGGGACGTGCTTACGATTCCCTCATATCGTAGGCTGACATCACATGCAAATTATATAGTCAAAATGACTTACATGTTTACTAATACTTAAAAGTAACTTAAACAACTTAAACGTTTAATACGCTAAACAAGTTCTCCTTACCAGGCATCAATAACCTGAGCGAGTAACAATAGGACAAGTTTGGTTAGCACTTGTTACAAAATATGGTGTGTTCTTCTGGAAAGCTGTGACATTCAGACGGCTTTCAGCTCTCGCATAGTAGAGTACCAACTACTGTAAATCGTTAACCACTTCTTCTAAACACACAGCTCGTTCATCTCTGTATTATTAGGACGGCTTCCTACCCTTTCGTAGTAGAGTGCCACATACTCTGAATCGTTAAACACATATAAACACACGGCGTGAATATTCTCGTAGATATTCAAGGCGAGAAAAGAGGGGTTTCTTCCTTCATGCCAGTTACACAGTCCTAAAGCGTGGTCAAGAACGGCACATTGTTCTTCCGTGTACACGCACCTGGTGAAAGAGGCACATCGCCAGTCCAGATTGAACGAGCCCGTTTTTCAAGTGAACCATGCAATCGTGTTTAATACTAAAGTGACACATTTTCATCCATAACAAAGGCTTTCGGTACGACTACGCCAGAAAGTCATCATTTCCATGCTTAGATTACGATTAGTTCGAGCTCGCTACCACACATTACAGAAATACAAAAATGCTTTAATGAAGAGCTGGCGATATTAGCCTGGCCATTCGCCTCACATGCTACTTCACGAGAAGGGTGATCAGTGGAATATGTACACTGGTAATCCCATAGCAGATACAGCCAGACACATGAACACACACACATAAATTACACTGCTTACAAAGCTCAGTCAAAGTTCTCGGCCCGTAAGACAGTCAAAATACTTTGGTGGCGAGTAACGCACTGGTGCTGCTTTGCCATGGGCCCAAAATGCTTTGCCATGGGCCCAAAAGCACGAGCCACCTTCAGGGACTCTCTCCAATGTGTATCACTTGCATTCACGCACATGTTTCAAGTCTTCTGGCACGTTACACAATGGCGAGTCCGACAGTTTAACCTTGATTTTAAAGCAGTTAGTATAGGCAGCGTTTAATGCGGTGCGGCGCAGGCATGTTTCCTCTTGTCTGTTAAGGTCTCGCACCATATGGAAGTCGCACAGTAGATCCATTTTCGTAAAGAAGCCTGTAAAGTCGAGAGAACTCTGCGTGTAATACCAATCCTATTGAGAGTGCACCTTAGAGATGAAAAGAACTTGACTGCTGGGTCTGCTGGAGCGAATAAAACTGCTTGCAAGAAGCCAATAAATTGCCCGACAAGGTCGAAAATTAGTTGTGTTGGTGAAAAGTCATCATAAGGTACGTTTGAAGCGCCGTAGTGGACAGAATAAAGCGACTAAAAGCAGGAATAAAGTCAATGCGGGAGTTTCTTTTGTTTCCAGCGAGAAGGAAGTTAGTTGCTGAGGTTTATCTGAGGATGGTGGTTAGATTCTATGTCACGGCGGCCGTATTTCAGCGGAGACGAAGTACGAAACACTCGTGTACGGGGGTTTGGGACCCAACTATGGCGTGCCTTTTATTGTCATTGCCGGTTCCATAATTTAAGTACTTTGTATTACCTATAATGAGGAGGCCGCAGTCCTTGGGCTTGTACAGAATAAGCGTTTGTTCGCTCTCACGCCGCTTTTCTCGCTTCAATGCACTGCTCCTTCAACATTTGATAAGTAATTATCATTTGCGAGGATTCCTTTGCGTACCATCAGATATACAGCACGATGAAACCTCGATATAAGAAACATTGGTATTACGAATGATTGGCTATAACGAGGCGAATTAAGGCTAGCTTTCCCACAAGCATTCGTTTACGATGGTGCATTTGTATTGAATTCCAGCATATAACGAATCAGTTGTCGTATGATATGAGACTTTGTAATAATGAGGTTTGACCGTGTAGCGCAATCGACAAGGGTATAAACTCGATGACAGTGCGTTGAAAAGCTTGTCACCTCAAGTTCTTTGGCACGGCACATATTGTCCGCCGCCGATTCCATTGCTGGAGCTCGTCGCTTGCAGAGTGAAGGGAGCCATTGCAATCGCCTCTGCCAAGGAGACACCGTTCTTTTCGGTGTGCATTCTGGGGCGGCAGCAGGCGCGCTGTCCCCTAAGACCACCAGGGAAATCAAAATCTGCAAGTAGCTGTAACGAGGGCTGCTGAATGATCGTCACGTTGGCTTCGGTTCCCTGTGTGGTAACCTCTGGAACGATTCCGCTCACGGCCAGACCAGCACTGACATTCTTGGCTGGACAGCGGCACACCTGATGCCTGAGGGCGTTCATAAGGTTGCGGTTGAACAGTAGGTAGATCCATGGGTTGACGCAGCTGTTCAAGCTGTTCAGCAGCATCAGGATTGTCACGATGGCGTCTGCGAAGAGTAAGAGTTGCATACAATGTAAAAGGTGAAAGTAGAGGCAGCGGAGCACGTCTATAGTCAATAACATTCACCCGATTGCATTATGCGAGCAATAGAAAGAGCAATGAGAGATGCAACCTCAAGGGACCAGAAGAGAGCAGAGTGGGTCAGGGAACAAGTGTCAGGGACGGGGTCAGGGAAGAGAGCATATAGTGGGTCAGAAATCAAGAAGTAGGCATGGGCAGGGCATGAAGCACGTACGCAAGAAAACCGCTGATCATCAATAGGAACAGACTGTACTCCAAGAGAAAAGCAAACGCATGCGGAGGGACACAATGTTAGGTGGGCAGATAAGATCAATAAGATCGCAGATATGACGTGACCACTGCAAACACAAGACCTGGTTGATCAGCGGGACATAGGAAAGGCTTTCGCCATGAGTTGGGTACAGTCAGGCTGATTATGCTGATGGGTTGATGAATGATGGATTCTGTAGCTTGACGTACGCGCCTACCTTAGCAGTTCTTTGGATGTTCTTGTATCTTGATTTTATATTTACCGGCAGTGATGTTCTAGCGGTTATGGTGCTCGACCACTGATTCGAAGGTCGCGGGATCGAATCCCAGCCACGAAGGTTCGTGAGCTGGAATTGAGGGGCACGTTATAATACTACAGAGGGTATAAAATGGCAGCATATCTACGGAGTGTGAATGATGGAGAGTGGGGCGAAGCATCCGTCCGCCCATTCGTATTTGCTTCCGTCCGTCCATGCGTGCGTCTGTGTGGCCGCCCGCGCGTTCATCTGCCCGTCCGTGCGTGCGTCTGTTCGTGCGTCCGCACGTCCATCTGTGTGCCCGTCTCTGCATTCGTCCATGCATCCACTCCTGCGTCCGCCCATGCGTCCATCCGTCCGTGCAGCCATCCGCGCGTCCATCTATGCATATGTCTGTGTGTCCATTCGTCCACCTATTCAACACTCCAAGTACTACCATCTCGCATCTTTTCATCATATTGTATCATCACTTCATCATCTTTTCATCACTTTGTATCAATATATTCTTCATATAGAAGCACCATCATCCAGCAGACACTCCAAGGACTGAACGAAAGGAGGCACACGCACACTTTATTACGGCTTGTGCTTCGTGTCTACTTCCCACCTTTAACCACCTCGAGTTCATGGTATATGCTAGTTCACTGTATTCATGGCACTACGGCCCAACGCTCCCTAAGCCTTTCTAAAACCAAGGAGGTTACACCCAGCAAGTATAACGTAGCAACCCTTTCTTGTCAGATGGTGCTTAATGTACATGCCAATGGCTGCTAAGGGGTAATGAGAGACAGGAGAATTCGGCTTTTAGTTAACGCACACGCTGCGATTTTTTTTATTGTTTAACAACGCACAGACGAAATATCCGACCGGCACCACTTTTGAGTTCAAAATCTAAGACTGGTTACACACTACGACTACTACTATACTACTACGAGGGACGAATGCGTGCCGCTTTAAGGAGCTTTGCCGCTGGAAAATTTAGAGCCCTTGACTACAGTGATTCTCATAATCTAAGGATAGTTTTGGCTCATAAAACCACAACAGTTATTAAATTTTCATGTTCATCCTGGTTATCATGAATATACTTGCTTTTCCAAACTAATTCCTGAACTGGTAGGGTGTCGTGATTGAATTGTTTGAAAAAGGCATAGCAATGTTGCGGAAGACTTCTAGTTCTCATAATGTAAACAATACACAGTGAAGGTGTCGTTAGAAAACACACACATGCACGTGCAGGGAATCCGCCACTGTCGGAATGGCTGAGTGAACTGAAATAGCTCGGGGTGCCCTTCATGCACAATGTCATCCCGCGTTTCCAGTGCTGGCATTCGTTTAGGGGGCGAAGTGACTTAGGCTCTCAGTTTGTCGGCATGTCCTGTCGCCGTCATGGTCCACCATTTAAGCGTATGCACCACAAAAATTGAGTAAACCCTACTATTATGCGTAATGTGAGTTAAAGGCTCGTCGTTACTGCCTAAAATATTAGATTTGGCTCAGCAGCGGTGTCAGAATTTCCGAAGAAATTCATCAAGGCACTTGAGTTTCTTATCTGAAACCAGAGACGCGAACATGCCTCTATACGATGAAGTCATCTATTCGAAATAGCACATTTCGAATTATACCTGCAATATCTAGGTGCGTTAGTGTACCAATGGGGAGTCAAGCAGTAAAGAGTAAGTACTTTGAACATGGAGTATTTGAGGAGTTCTGCCACGCAACAATAACGTCATCTGACTGTCTCGCGTTTCCTTTCTTGAAACCACGGCACTCGCCACTTTCCTGTCAAGAGTGCCATGTCACACTGATAACGTACGTACCGTTCTTGACCGCCAACTACCGGAACCGTGGTCATAACGTGAGATAAGTAGGGGAAGTAGATGACGAATATTATTGTGTGGCAGGAATACTCCCCAAGTACTCGTTTTTTTAGGGTAAATAATTTGCAGGGGGAAATACTGGAGCACACTGCAAGCTCTGCCCTTTATGTGGTTTCATGCTATAGTGGAGCTGAAACACGCTTCCTTACATGCACCTTCTCCACAGTTTTTACATAAATAAGATAGGATCCGTGTGCGACGGGTTCATATTTGATGTCTGCCAAATGTTTAAGGCCCGTCTACTTATATTTAGGTGCATGTCAAGAGACATCTAGACGTCGAAATGTCCGGAAACTGCGGCATCCCTGAAATCATTTCGTAGTTTTGGGACGTTAAACTCCAGCAATTGATAATGATTTTACATGCATATCGTTGAAGCGAGAAACAAGCGACATGACGCGAACTGTTTCTGCACATCATGCCAGCGTTGTAAGAGCTAGTGACAGTAGTCATGGCTCGGAGTTTGCTCATATTCACCTGAACGCACGTTATCATGCTTCTTATCTATATAGAATGACAATGTTCATGGTGATGTGTATGACCGATAAAACTACGACCCTTATTTCGTGTGGCTGTTTGTTGGCCGTTCATGGCAAACCACGTCTCTCCCTCTGTTGGGGGTGAGGGTTACAATGATGAAGCCGCAAATGAGGAGGCGACTTGCCGCGGCTACTATGTGTATCACCGATGACGACAATTTGACGTCAGCGTAATGAAACAGAGAGGGCTCACAAATACTCGAGGCTATGCGCTCATTTGCTATGTAAGTTGTTAGGCTGTGCTTGCGATTTGTTTTCTGAACTTTACAGGTGGTCCCTTTCAACCGTCAACATTCAATCTTCAAACGATGTACTGAAACACGGAGACCATTGACTAACTATTACGTGATTTTTTTTTGCCAAATATCATCAAACAGGTATCAAGAAATGCATCACGTGGATACTTCGCTGTTTCTATCTCACTAATAGGCTTTTAGAAATCGCATGGGAACACACACACCATCGAAACTTGCCCGAGTTTCAAAAACCTCCCACGCTGCCTTACTTAGCGAGTGAGTGACCCAAAGTGAGAGAAAATAGCGCTCTTCGCTAGCTTAGTACTCGACGAAAAGAGAACTGGCAGGCACTCTGTAGGGACAGGCACAAAGAAACCGAGTGGTCGACGAAAAAAAAAGAAAAGGCCTAAAGCTGCTAAGGAGTACGAAAGGAACCAGATGAGCCTGAGGCGAGACAGGGCATGCCTGTGCTTCGTCCTCGCCGTCCAACCTAAATGCACACGTACACTCAGTTTTGGTTCTGGCACGTCGTTTCACTAAGAAAGACCACAATTGATGGGAGCGGACTTTTTATCCTCTCCGCTGCCACTGACTTTACCGGGGACGTGCGAGGACTCCGGCTAAGTGGGCTCTGCGCGCACATCCGTCCTTCTGCGGTGAAACAAGGCTGACACTGGAGTGAGCCGTTTCGCGGTGACGTACTACACCCTGAGTTGTATGGCGAAAGCGACAGATATATATGAGATGGACAACAATTTGCCGTCCGCGGGAGTGTGTCGCAAACAAATGAGAAAGAAGGGCCGTGGTCACGAACATGAGCCACGGCTGCTGGCTCACTCAGTTGTTCTGTTAACATTGGATGTAGCCAGATGATCGGGTCCGGGTCTCCTTTTTGGTTTCTCACAAATGCGAAGGAACCACAGCCCCTCACATTGATTTCATCAATGCGAAGGTAAACCGGTGATGGCGCCTTCGTAAACATGATTGATTAAAAAAAATTCCCATCACGTGGTAATATCACCCTATGACAGCATCATCATATCACGGATTGCCAAAATTTCTGACGGCATCAAGAAGTCACATAATCTGACATCACTTAATGGCGTGATCAGCTGACATATTCACTTGGTCAAAAGTGGGCTGATCACGGAGGCAGTGTAAAACCAGCTGATGTGTAGGGAGCTTTCAATACCTACGATTTTGGAGGCAGTACGTTAGGTGCAGAGCTTTCGGAGGAGAGGATAAATAAATACACCGAGAAGAAAAAGAAAACAACAAAGATGGCTTTGGCTTAGAGATTGTCTTATTAGAATGCGTTAAAAACTCTGTGAATTTTAAGTAATCTTCCTGAGAAACATTGTTTGCTTCACTAAGCATATTTAAAATCACCCCGATGCTATGTGTGATGTCGCCCCGGGGGCTCCGATTTTAGATTCTGCCTGCAATGCAGTAGACGACATTCGCGCGTTTTAATGTTTTCAGCAAAACGTGGCCCAAATACCGTGCATGTGCATTCTATCGGGGCTCTTCTTGTATGCGCTTCCGTGTATTGTGAGGACATCTGTACCCATTCTTATGCTAAAGTACTCTGTCAAAAAACAAAAATATACTTCTGACAACACTTTTCGATGTTTCCGCCAATATTTGAAACGTAACGATAAATTTTCTCAAAGCTGCAGTTCTAGATCTACAATATATTAAAATGGGTTCTTTAGTGACCCAAGCTTTCTTGCATTTTGCCGCTAATCCTCGCCTGAAGGCCAGCTTTTGTAACGTGGCTACTATGTGTTCTTTACAGAAGTGAACTTTTCTCCTGCATGTGACAAGGGTGGTGTTAAGAGGTGAATTTATAGCTGATACATGGTTCAATCACACTTGCTGCTGGGTGAGGTGGTTCATACTTAGTAGGTAACTAGGGCAGCACACTCAAAACAAAAGGACAAGGCAGACACAGACTTGCGCAAATTTACAGCATTGAGTCTTTTGAGGTCGCTGCTATAGTTACCTACCACACTGGTACATGTTCACGTATTTTACAAGTGCAGTGTACCAGTTGTGAATAGCTGGCAAGACGGAATCAATCACTAACAAATCGGTGGCAATGCGTGTGTGATGGGAGAGCCAGAAAAGAATCAAGAAAATTGTGGGCAGCTTTACTCTAACTTTATGCTGGGGAAGTGAACCGCACTACCTGTGACTTGTGTTTCCCTTTTCCCACTGTTTAATGCGCTCGCGCCCCGGGATCGGTTCGCACCGGCGCTTCGTTTGTGTTTATTTACCCGACAGCTCGCAATTTTTTCGTTTTACATGGTTGCCATTTGGTTGCTATCGATGTAGTCGTTCTTTCTCGGCTCGCTTGGCCCTCACGACGAGATCCGCTTTTTGTCGGCACAGCCATTCTCGGGCGCAAAATTGCAGCCGTTTTCGAGATAGCATCCTCAGCGGGGTGTATAGCGGAGAAAAGCGAGTCTGCAGACCTGGCTCGACAGAGAGGGATTCCATCGCCCACGGTGTAGTTTGCGCGTTCATGCAATGAAGAGGGGACACACTCGGCCAGCTGACACTGTACACGAGACAGGGACGCTATCAGCGCGTCCACAGCCGCGGGCTCATAGCTTTCGGGTGCTCAGCTCAGTCAGACGATGTCCTGAAATAGGGGACCCGTTCACTCCTTTATAAGACGAGAGTCTTTTTCTTTCTTGGATACTCTGACTCAGAAATTTTGGTGTGTGTGCGCGTCTGTGTGTGTGTGTGTGTGTGTGTGTGTGTGTGTGTGTGTGTGTCTTTCCCGCTTTTTTCTCTGCCACCCGATTCAGTAGAACGGCGAAAGTTAAACCCCCTTCATAAGTGACCAGCCATCTTGATCTGGTTTCTGCGTTCATACATGCTGACATTGTCAATAAAAAAAAACAGCTATTACGCATATTTTGGCCCAACATCAGTGCGCAGTCGTTAGTTGTGATTAGGTAGTGTGTTTATTTCTAAAATGTTTAGATACATAAATATAAAGAATGCAGTGTTTATTACGCGGCGCTGGCAATGCGATGCTATGAACAAAAAAAAAAGTGTTTTCTACACTTCACTAAAACTACATGGTACTGCCACCTACCAATGACTTTGCGTTCTAAAAAAAAAAAAAAAAACTTCGTTTCTTCACATTTTCGCTAGATGGCGTCTATATATCTTATGCAGTGCCTATTCGCTAATTTTCGGTGCACAACGTCAAATAAAAGCTTTATTCTCTCTCCCCAGACAGAAGACTATCGTCTTGCAATGACTTTTGCCGGCAAAGCACGCAGAAACGCCTCCAATTTTTTGGCGGAACTCCAGTATACAATGTAATTTCCGTAAAAAAAGTTCTAATAATTAATTTTAGCGTCCCTCACTACTTCCATGACGTCACAGAGCTTGCTTTATGGAGAGGGAAGAAATGAACAGAAGGGCAAGGAAAAGCAGGAATGTTGACCGGTCTAGAAGGCCCAACACGCTACCCTACACTGAGGACCGGGATAAGAGAGTTTGAAAGATGGAGAAAGAGAAAGAGAGATGGAAGCTGTTGCCAAGGGCTAACATCCTGACAAGGATGTTGCGTTCGGGCAGTTTGCGTGTTCATTATGTGACAACAATGAACGCACTCAGAGTGTGTGATGTTCCGTGCCGAGATTTTTTTCCTTTTTCGGGGCATTTCCAGCAATAATTTTAGACGAAAAGGAAAAACGTTATCTTTGCGATATCACAGGGACTTTCGGAAACGGCTATATTCCCCATTGAAGACCAACTTATTGCGGTCACAGTGTGTCTTCGGCTTGTGCAATCTGTTTTGGCACTTGTAGTATGCAAGCATAGCCCTTGGAATTAGTCTGATATTTCATTAAAACATCTTCTAGAGAAGTGCTGGTGTGGACTCTGTGAGTGCTGTTTGCGTTGTAGTACTTGCAGCATATGAGTTAAGAAAGTGGTGTTCTTGTTGCTGTGCAGGAGCACAGGGTATAATCTTGATATCAATAGTCACAAACACGTCACGCGCATGCATTTGGGTATGTTTGTCTGTGTGCGTGTGTGTGCACACGCTTGAGTGTGAAGGGGCGCTCGTGTAATACGAATAGTGTGCAGGAATATACGCTGGGAATTCTGTCAGCGCATGCAGGGAAAAATTCCCATAATAGCGAATTTTTATTTGTCGATATGGTAATTCGTCAGCGTAGTACGGAACAGCACTGCTATGACAAATACTCCTGTTGTAAAGCTAATATATGTATATATGTATATATATATATATATATATATCTCTATATATATATATATATATATATATATATATATATATATATGTATATATATATATATATATATATATATATATATATAATAAGGGAAAGAAGTGTATACCTAAGGGCTCGTTTTTCCGTGTTTTAACACAAAAATAATGAGATCTAACAGACAGTAATGCCATGTAATGTACAGGGGAAGTTATTAGAACCAATGGAATGTAAATAAGAAGAAAGAAGAAAGAAAAGTGGATGAAAAAATAACCAGCCGTGAGCAGGAATCGAACCTACGACCTTCGAATAACGCGTTCGAGAGCATCGAACGCGTTATATATATATATATATATATATATATATATATATATATATATATATATATATATATATATATATATATATATATTGTAAGCACATTCCAAGCATTTGATCGTTCTCACTTGCACATACCCATCATCATCGTTCTCACTTGCACATACCCATCATCATCGTTCTCGCTCTTGGTGTGGTTCTGAGCCGAGCCAGACATCGCAGAATAAACGCTTCTGCTCGCCCTGCCTGCTCGCCGTACCTAGTCTGCCTGCGTCTTTCAGAGTGGTGGAAGTGCCGGGGTAAGATCCCGACGTCCTCCTACGTTCATTTCCCACCTGGAGCTCCGATCTGGTCGCCGATTGCACCCAGCCACCCACACAGGTATGCAGACATCGGACCTAACGCCTAGCCCTAACGCTACAGCCCCTACGCCGGCGGCTGCCCGCTCTTCATCTACTGTCACCAGCCCTCAGCGCGAACCGCCCGTGTTCGCGGGTCTTCGCGGTGACGACGTCGAGGAATGGCTTGACCTTTACAACCGTGTGGGTTCAGCCAATCGATGGACCGAAGCAGAGAAACTGAGCTACCTTCCTTTCTATTTGACCAGCGTAGCCAAAACCTGGTATTTTAATCACGAAACTGACTTCGTTGATTGGTCGACCTTTGCCAACAAACTGCGACAAATATTCGGATGCTCATCGGGTCGTTCCGAAGCCGCGAAACAGAAGCTGGCTGTGCGTCTACAACTGGCACATGAGTCGTACACTTCGTATATCGAGGATGTTTTGGCCCTCTGTCGCCGTGCGAATAAAGACATGACGGAAGATGAGCGCGTTCGCCACATCCTTAAAGGAATCGGCCCAATCGCATTCAACGCCTTGGCTGTTGGCAATCCCGCTACGGTTAACGACGTCATTTCGACATGCCAACGCCTTGACCAGTTGCAGTCCCTTCGGCTTCAACAAGACAGTGATCCACGCCTGATGCCTCCCTCTGAATTAAAAACCCTTATCCGCACAATTATCCGGGAAGAACTTCGAGACCTTGAACAGCAGCGGTCCACTGTCGCCTCCGCTCCGTCTCCACCATTCGACCTGCGGAATCTTGTTAAGCAGGAGTTAGCGGCAATGGCGACACCGACATCCCCGGTCGCTCCGCCAGCACGCCCGATGCCCACATACGCCGATGTGACGCCCAGGTCGACACCGGCAGCACCGGTTGTTCAAACGGTAATGCCCACATATGCGGAGATCGCTGCGATTCCGCCTGCTCCCGGGGCATCTAGCTCTACGGATACTGCTAGTAGCCATTTGGCTGCTATGCGAGGTGGAATGACTGCTGCACCCTTGTATCCTCAGTGGCGTCAATCCCGTCCTGTTTGCTTTTACTGCGGTATACGAGGCCACATTTCTCGTTACTGCCGTCGCCGCCAGCAAGAGGAACGACGAGGCTATGCTGAGTTCGAACGAGACCGGTTCCGAAGACCAGATCTTTATGCTCCAGACACCTACCCGTCCGCGCAGTACCGGTCTCCGTCTCCTCCAGTGTCCCCTCGTCAACATCAGGAATACCGCTCCTCCAGACGACGCTCTCCATCGCCCTATCGCCGCTCCGCATCGCCACTTCGTCCAATCATCTCCCGTCCTGTTGACCAATCTTCGGAAAACTAAGGATTGCAGTTTTTGGAGGGAAAACTGCGTCCCGTCGACCAACAAAAATACCTCCTGTTCGCCCAGCTAATATGTTGTCAGTGACTATTGAAGGTATTCCTGTGCAAGCTCTCGTTGACACCGGTGCAACCACTTCTGTTTTGCGTAGTGACTTGTGCTCGCGCCTCCGTAAAGTCAGAACGCCCTATGTGGGACCTGTGTTGCGTGGGGCAAATAACGTGCTGATTCAACCTGACGGACAGTGTACGGCTCGTGTTTCTATTGATGGTATACGTCACCACATCGAGATGATTGTGTTGCCCACGTGCATTCATGAACTTATCCTTGGTTGGGACTTTCTGCATTCTGCTTCCGCTGTTATATCCTTTAAAGAGAACGTCATTCACATAACGGATACAACGGATGCGCCCATTCCAGTTTCATCACCCTCGATCTCCAACTTGGTCATTGTTGAAGACTGCGTCCTGCACCCTGGTCACGAACACGTGATAGCTGTCGCATCTACCCAAGTAACCGACGGTGATGCACTTGTGGCTCCTTCGTTTCGCTGCACCTCCCGTGGAATTCTCGTCGCCTCTTGCCTCCTCCGGTTTTCCTCTGGCTGCGCTTTTCTGCCCGTTTCTAACACAACTGCAGAATCTGTGCTGCTGCCCAAGGGAATGACAGTGGCAAAGATTGACTTCTCTCCATTGACCTCCATCGCGACACTCTGCCCGTCTTCGTCACCAGTACCAGCTCCAGGTTCACGTTCTTTCCCTTTTCGACCTGTCATTGGTTCAGACCTCACACCAAAACAGTCTGAAGCACTATTGGCCCTTTTGGCTAAGCACAAAGCCTGCTTTGATAGCTGTACCACAACACTGAGTCAGACTTCCGCGGCTGTACATCGCATTGAAACCGACGGTTCTCGTGTGATACGCCGTCGCCCATATCGGGTTTCGCAATCAGAGAGAGAAATAATTGAAAAAGAAGTGAACGAGATGCTATCGCGAAATATAATACGACCTTCTTCGAGTTCCTGGGCATCTCCAGTCGTTTTAGTTAAAAAGAAGGATGGCTCTGTTCGTTTTTGCATTGACTACCGCGCGTTAAATAAGATCACACGCAAGGACGTATATCCTATGCCTAGAATTGATGACGCTTTAGACACACTGCAAGGGGCGAACTATTTTTCGAGCCTTGACTTACGATCAGGTTACTGGCAAATCCCCATGAACGAGGCTGACAAAGAAAAAACTGCATTTGCCACACCGGACGGCCTTTATGAATTTAATGTAATGCCATTCGGCTTGTGCAACGCTCCAGCCACGTTTGAGCGAATGATTGATACTGTTCTTCGTGGCCTAAAATGGAAGACCTGCCTCTGTTACTTAGATGATATCGTTGTTTTTTCAAGTACCTTTGCCCAACATCTTCAACGATTAGACGAGGTGCTACAATGTCTCTCCAAGGCTGGCCTTCAGATAAATACAAAGAAGTGTACATTTGCCAGCAAAAGCATCAAAGTCCTCGGTCACGTCGTTTCCAAAGACGGAATCCAACCAGATCCCGAGAAGATCGCAGCTGTGCTACAGTTCCCTCGACCGTCCAACCAAAAGACGTTGCGCAGCTTTCTTGGTCTCGCGTCCTATTTTCGTCGCTTTATACGCAACTTTGCTACCTTAGCGGCTCCGCTAAATAAGTTATTGGCCACTGGTGCTCCTTTCTCATGGTCCAACGACTGCGAATCTGCATTTGAAATTTTGAAAGAACGCCTGACTTCCGGACCAGTGCTGCGCCACTTCGATGAGAGAGCGCCTACCATACTCCATACTGACGCAAGCGCACAAGGCATTGGAGCAGTCCTTCTGCAGCGTGATTCCACCTCTAAAGAGCAGGTTGTGGCCTACGCTAGCCGGACTCTGTCAACAGCTGAGCGGAATTACACCATCACGGAGCAGGAGTGCTTGGCTATCGTATGGTCGATACAGAAATTCCGCCCGTATCTCTACGGTCGGCACTTCACCATCATCACCGACCACCACGCACTCTGTTGGCTTTCATCAATGAAGAATATGTCAGGACGTCTTGCGCGCTGGATACTGCGCTTACAAGAGTACGACTTTACAGTTACGTACAAGTCTGGCAAATGTCATCATGATGCCGACGCGCTGTCCCGGTGCCCACTTTCGCTCTCTCGTGACAATACGTCCACCGCATCGCGTTCGAATGACTCTGACACCCAGCTTGCCTCACAACACGTATCGCTCGCATCGCTGGATCCAATGCAGCTATCTTCGAACTCCGATTTACGTTCACTTCAGCTGGCAGATTCCTACTGTCGGTCTTTCATTGATCGCCTTCGCGGTGTCACTAAACCACCCAACAGCCGCTTGCGACGCCAGCTTCGACAATTTCGCCTTCAGGACGGTGTGCTTAAGCGCTACATTTACCATCCCACCGGTAACAAGTGGGTGCCAGTTCTTCCCCGCTGCCTTCGTCTTCGAGTTTTGGAAGCATTCCACGATGATATTGCTGCCGGTCATCTAGGCTTCCACAAGACCTACGATCGCATCAAGACGCGCTGCTTCTGGCCTGGCTTGTCCACAACGGTGGCCAAATACGTGGGCTCGTGCGCGTTGTGTCAGCACCGCAAGCGATCCACATCCCCGCCTGCTGGTTTCCTTCAGCCTCTTCCCTGTCCCACCACACCATTCGAATTTGTCGGAATAGACTTGTATGGTCCTTTGCCGTTGACACCTTCCGGTCACCGTTGGATCGTCACTGCAGTCGACCATCAAACAAGATACGCCGAGACTTCACCTCTTCATTCTGCTACCGCCACAGAAATCGCCAATTTTTTCTTGAACTCCATCGTCTTGCGCCACGGAGCCCCTCGCGTCCTTTTGAGTGACCGTGGCAAAGCCTTCCTTTCCAAGGTCCTGGATGAAGTCCTGCAGGCGTGCAATACAGTGCATAAAACCACTTCTACATACCATCCGCAAACGAATGGCCTTACCGAGCGCTTCCACCGAACACTCTCTGACATGATATCGATGTACTTGCATCCTGACCACAAAAATTGGGATAACATTTTACCGTTTGTCACCTTCGCATACAATACTGCGGTACAACGATCAACTGGCTACAGCCCGTTTTTTTCTCGTGTACGGCCGATCTGCCTCCTCGGTCTTCGACACGGCATTTTTCTTTGCACCGGCTCCAAGCAGTACCTCGCTCCCAGAAGAGTTCGCAGCCCGAGTCACACAATGCCGTGAAATTGCTCGCAAAAACACGGAAGCAACCCAAAAGGAGAGAAAACATCGCTGTGATAAAAAACGACGCGACGTGGCCTTTAATGCTGGCGATAAGGTTTTACTATGGACCCCGGTTCGAGCGTCGGGCCTTTGCGAGAAATTTCTTCACCGGTATGTTGGCCCATACACCGTTGTACGACAGACATCTCCAGTTAACTACCTCGTCACCCCGCTTCAGTCTGTCACTGACCGCCGTCTGCGCAGCACGGAAATAGTTCACGTCTCACGCATGAAGCCTTTTGTTACTCGTTCGGCCGATCTCTGACTGGCGGCCAGGTTGGCCGCTTCGCAGAGGGGGGGGGGGAAATTGTAAGCACATTCCAAGCATTTGATCGTTCTCACTTGCACATACCCATCATCATCGTTCTCACTTGCACATACCCATCATCATCGTTCTCGCTCTTGGTGTGGTTCTGAGCCGAGCCAGACATCGCAGAATAAACGCTTCTGCTCGCCCTGCCTGCTCGCCGTACCTAGTCTGCCTGCGTCTTTCAATATATATATATATATATATATATATATATATATATATATATATATATATATATATATATATATATATATATATATATATATATATATATATATATATATATATATATATATATATATATATATACATTGCCACTTGGCCGCTGGTTACGGCGAGCGCAAGCGATGGCTGCCCGCGAGAATGGAAGACGATGTTCTGGGGCAGCGCGTGCTCTGGCCAGTTGTTTATTATTGAAGCAGCCATCTTGCCACTTTTCGGTGCGTCTCCCTGCCGGCTCAGTTCTTCCTAGTTGAAGACCTTTTGTAGCACGTGACAACTGGTGGAGCTGCTGGGTAACCCCCAGCCGATGTTCCAAACGCCTCCAGGTATCCCTGTACCTGCAGAGACAACACCTGTCCACCGCTCAAGCCGAAGACTCCGAGGACTACCTCCTGAGCGTGGACCTCTTCCTGAGATGACGTCTGTCACACCCCCGAACGCTATGGAAGGCGCTGCAGCCTCCAACGCACAGGAAGGCGGTGCGACCACGCATCATACGCTGTGGAAGCCACGTGTGCCGAAGGTGTTCCACGGTTCCGTCTTGGAGAATGTCGAAGACTGGCTGGCCCAGTTCGAACGGGTTTCGGATTACAATGGTTGGACCGACTTCGACAAAATGAGGAACGTGTATTTCAGCTTGGAGGACGGCGCTCGTACTTGGTACGAAAACCGTGAGCCTTTTCCCTCGTGGAGCGTCTTTCGTCGATACCTGCTGGCAAGTTGGGCCAATCCCGATCGCCGCGAACGAGCCGAGCGAGAGATTCAGTGGCGCCTCCAAATGCCGAATGAAAGCGTCATGATGTACGTCGAGGACATGACGAACCTCTTTCGTCGAGCTGACCCCGACATGGCCGAAGAAAAGAAGGTCCGTCATTTAATGCGAGGAGTGAAGGAGCAGCTTTTCGCTGGCCTCGTTCGCTGTCCCCCAAAGACCGTGGCGGAATTTTTGACCGAAGCCACAACCATGGAGCAAGTGCTGCAGCAGCGCTCTACTGTGTACGACCGGCAAGTGAGTGCCGCTTCGTCAATAGGTCAGATCGGAGGTGCGGCAGGCAACATCAACATCGAGTCTCTTTGCGATCTCATTCGATCGGTGGTGCGCGACGAACTACAAAAGATTCAGTGCCAGTCCCAACCTACTGCAGGGTCTATTTGCAGCCTTGTCAGAAACGAAGTACGACAGGCTCTCCAAGTTCCGCCTTCCAGCTATGTCCCACCTGTCCCGGCGGAGCCACATCGTGCATCATACGCAGAAGCTGTAAGCCGATATATTCCTGCTTCACCGCGCTTCGTTAATTCTAGGCATCAGGATGCACTTCCTTCGCTGCAGCCAATTCAGCACTTAGAAAATCGGCAGCCACTTCCCAGAAAATCCGACGTATGGCGCACACCAGACAGACGGCCACTGTGTTACCACTGCGATGAAGCTGGACATGTGTACCGGGAATGTCCCTACCGTCGCCTCGGACTACAGGGTTTTGCCGTCGACGCGCCACGGCCGAGATTTGGCGAAAGACCGAGAGCTATTCAAGATTACCTCTCACAGCAGCGCATGCCACTGCGGCGGCAGTCACGGTCCCCATCCCCAAGGCGATCTTCTCCGAATTTTCGGAGCCTCCCAGGAGCGGCGCCGGTGCGCTCGCCAAGCCCTAGGCGGGAAAACTAACGACAGCGACCTTCGGGAGCGAGGCCGCTGACACTCGACGCAAGCAAGGCCTCACACCGACGCAAGCACGGACACGGAGCGATTCCCCGACGACAGCGACGAAAGCCAGAAGCAGATTTTCTCTGGATATACATGTGGTAGTCGACGGTCACCACGACGTTAGTGCGTTATTGGACACAGGTGCGGACTACTCGATCATAAGCGGGAAACTAGCAGCGCACATAAAGAAAGTTGTAACGCCTTGGTACGAAGCACAAATTCGTACTGCCGGCGGGCACGTAGTCACCCCAATCGGCATGTGCACTATCAGAGTGAGCATTCGGGGACGTACGTTTCTCGCCAGCTGCCTCTTTCTTCGTGACTGTTCCCGAGACCTAATCCTCGGAGTTGACTTTTTGCGGGAGCACGGCGCTATTATCGATCTTCGAGAGCGCACCGTGACGTTTTCGACAGCTGGATCCTCCGACATACCTGACGACATCCGTGACAGCACGCTTCGCATTTCTGCCGACAGCATCACGTTGCCTCCGCGTTCAAGCGTCCTAGTTGATGTGGTGTCTGACAAGTTACGAGATGGTGAGGTTGTCGCCGAAGGCAACTTGACGCTTTTGTTCGCGCTAGGTATCTGCGCTGCACGCAGCCTCGTCACGCTTTATGACGGACATTCTGCCCTACTTGTGACTAATTTTAGTAACGAGTACCGGCACCTGTTTCGTGACACCGCCATCGCTTTCGCCTACCCTATCACAGACGTTTCTGAATGCTTCGCATCTACATTAGCCAATGACGGGCTTCGACCGACACCAAGCGACGTGACTTCACTACTTGGAAAAGTCGATGTCAACTCGACCCTCTCGTAACAACAACAGACCGAGCTACGTGAACTGCTATATCAATTTAAAGAGTGCTTCGCCTCCACCACGAAGGTTCGTCAGACACCGATCGCCAAACATCGAATAATTACGTATACCGACGCTTCGCCCATAAAACAACACCCTTACCGCGTTTCGGCAAAGGAACGTGACGTTATAAATACTCAAGTCAAAGAGATGTTGCAAGATGACATTATCCAACTTTCGAAAAGTGCCTGGTCATCTCCGGTCGTGCTCGTGAAGAAAAAAGATGGATCACTGCGCTTCTGCGTGGACTACAGGAAACTTAACAGCGTGACAAAAAAAGACGTCTATCCGCTGCCTCGCATCGACGATTCCCTCGACAGACTGTGACGAGCCAAGTATTTTTCATCGATAGACTTGAAAAGTGGCTACTGGCAGATCGAAGTTGATGAACGAGATCGTGAAAAAACCGCCTTCGTTACACCGGATGGCCTATATGAATTCAAAGTGCTTCCCTTCGGCCTCTGTTCTGCACCTGCGACATTCCAGAGAATGATGGACACTGTTCTTACCGGTCTAAAGTGGCACACATGCTTAGTCTACCTCGATGATGTTGTCGTGTTTTCCTCCACCTTTGAGGAGCACCTGAACCGTCTGCAGACTGTGCTGGAAGCGCTCCGCTCTGCTAACCTGACACTGAAGCCAGAAAAATGCCATTTCGGTTACAAGGAACTTAAGTTTCTCGGCCATGTTGTCAGTGCGGATGGTATTCGACCAGACCCTGAAAAAAGTACTGCCGTGGCCTCGTTTCCTGTTCCACGTGATAAGAAGGCAGTGCGTCGCTTTCTGGGGCTCTGCGCGTACTACCGCCGCTTTATAGCCAATTTTTCTAGGATTGCTGAACCACTCACTCGACTCACTCGTGAAGATGTTCCATTCGTCTGGGAGGAAGAACAGGACGCAGCTTTCTCTGAACTACAGGAGCGTTTGCAGACACCACCAGTCCTCGCTCACTTTGACCAAGACGCTGATACTGAAATTCATACTGACGCCAGCAATGTGGGTCTTGGTGCTGTCCTCGTACAACAACAAGAGGGCACAGAGCGAGTGATAGCGTACGCTAGCCGCACTCTTTCCCGCGCCGAGGTCAACTACTCCACGTCAGAGAAAGAGTGCCTCGCTGTTGTATGGGCCACTATGAAATTTAGGCCTTTCCTTTACGGACGCCACTTCAAGGTAGTGACCGACCATCATTCGTTGTGCTGGTTAGCCAACCTACGGGACCCGTGTGGGCGACTGGCACGATGGAGTCTTCGTCTGCAGGAATACAATTTCACGATCGCTTACAAATCGGGCCGCAAGCACGAAGATGCTGATTCATTATCCCGTGCACCTGTCGAAGCTTGTGGCCACGACACCGAGGATGACGATGGTTTCCTTGGGGCCCTTACTACAACAGATCTGATTACGCGACAGCGTGCGGACGATGAAATTCGCGCAGTTATCGAAAACCTTGAAGGACTCAACTCGTCCATACCTCGATGTATTTCTCGAAGTCTGTCATCGTTCTGTCTGCGAGATGGGGTCCTGTATAAGAAAAACTCCAACGGCAATGAGAGAACCTATCTTCTAGTCGTGCCAACAGACATGCGTGACGACATTCTTCTTGCCTGCCACGATGAGCCCACATCTGGTCACTTAGGTTCCTCTCGAACTCTCGCTCGAGTTCGACAAGCATACTACTGGCCTAAGCTTTCTGCATCAGTTAAGCGATACGTGAAAAGCTGCCGGGAGTGTCAACGACGGAAATCCCCGCCACTAAAGCCCGCGGGGCTTCTTCAACCAATAGAACCACCCAGAGCGCCATTTGATCAAATAGAAATGGATTTACTGGGGCCTTTTCCACTATCATCTGCCGGCAACAAGTGGATCGTAGTAGCCACCGACTATTTGACGAAGTACGCCGAAACAAAGGCACTACAACGCGCTACTGCTTCCGACGTCGCCCAATTCTTTATGGACCAGATCGTTCTTCGCCATGGCGTCCCGTCGTGCGTAATCACAGACAGAGGAACAGCATTTACGGCCCAGCTCATTCATGACGTATTCAAGCTCAGCTACACGAGCCATCGCAAGACCACGGCATATCATCCACAGAGCAACGGCTTGACAGAGCGACTCAACAAGACCATTGCTGACATGTTATCTATGTACGTAGATGTCCAGCATAAGACCTGGGACCAGGTGCTACCGTACGTCACATTCGCGTACAATACGGCCGTCCAGGAAACTACTCGATTCACGCCTTTCCGCCTTGTCTATGGACGTGAGGTCCAGACCATGCTGGATGCGATGCTTCCACACAATTGCGATGCTTTGATCACTCCTGATGCTGTGCAGCTTACCCAGTACGCCGAAGAAGCACGCCAGTTAGCACGCCTACACATTACGCACCAGCAGAGTTCAGACGCATGCCGCTACAACGCTCGCCATCGACAAGTTGAATACCATCCAGGCGATCAAGTTTGGGTGTGGACTCCAGTTCGATGCAAGGGATTGTCTGAAAAACTGCTAAGTCGCTACTTCGGACCATACAAAGTCTTGCGACGCGTGAGCGATGTGAACTACGAGGTAGTCCCTGACGGTGCCTTCTCACCACGACGGCGAAGGCACTCCTCAGAGATCGTCCACGTGGTGCGCCTGAAGCCGTACTTCACGCGGTAGTGCGACTGCGCATGAACCATATCGCTGTTTTTGTGTATGTGCGTATTTTTTGTTGGTTCGCCCCGACTTTGCCTTTGTACTTTCCGAGCATCAGAGTGATGCTTTTTTTTCTCAGAGTGGGATTAATGCCACTTGGCCGCTAGTTACGGCGAGCGCAAGCGATGGCTGCCCGCGAGAATGGAAGACGATGTTCTGGGGCAGCGCGTGCTCTGGCCAGTTGTTTATTATTGAAGCAGCCATCTTGCCAGTTTTCGGTGCGTCTCCCTGCCGGCTCAGTTCTTCCTAGTTGAAGACCTTTTGTAGCACGTGACAATATATATACCTTTTGTAGCACGTGACAATATATATATATATATATATATATATATATATATATATATATATATATATATATATATATATATATATATATATATATATATATATATATATATATATATTGCCACTTGGCCACTTGTTACGGCGAGCGCAAGCGATGGCTGCCCGCGAGAATGGAAGACGATGTTCTGGGGCAGCGCGTGCTCTGGCCAGTTGTTTATTATTGAAGCAGCCATCTTGCCAGTTTTCGGTGCGTCTCCCTGCCGGCTCAGTTCTTCCTAGTTGAAGACCTTTTGTAGCACGTGACAATATATATATATATATATATATATATATATATATATATATATATATATATATATATATATATATATATATATATATATATATATATATATATATATATATGGATTCTGTCGAGAACTGACTGGATTGTGATTCTACGTAGTGCCTAATGTTTTTTACAGCTCCTTTATCATTAAAATAATACTTTGATGTATCACTGACGGCATACGTCGTTTTCGGCTCTCAGAGACATTTTTTATTCGCTTTCACCCGACCTTCAAGAGAAGATGCATGCAGAAAGCTCGACCTAGGAGGCAAGCACTAGAGGGAAAGGCAACCCTGCAGCCGCTGTCAAAACACTGTAGAGATGGGGCGTTCAATAATCCGTTGAAATCGTACTGCCAGTTGACAAGTGCTACAATGAAAAATTGGGATGCGTTTGTACAGACAACTTCGCGAGATCTAGAGCCCAAGTGTACTTGTATCTGAAAACGACAGTCATCGTCGGGGTCTTTCTTTCGTCGCTCTAGTGGCTTTCGAGAGAATACGGGAAGCAATATGTGCATTCCATGAAGGCAGTCTGGAGCGGTGAGGGTGCGCCGGCACCATTTGGTGACGCTTACGTGTCGAGACCATCTTTACTGCTGCGTATCTGTTGAGCTTTACAGTAAAGAAGAAATGATTCATCGTTTTTTTTATTTGACCATTTTCAGAAGAAACCGGAAATGGAACTTTCTGGCTGCGCAGTGCGGCATTCAAGACTGCTCAATTGACCACGTTGCTGTAACGTGAACGAAAAAGAAAAACATGACACACAGTATACGATTTATTTCTTATACGTGAGCCTGGCAAGTACTGCATGACAGTGTCGTTTGAAAACCCATTTCGGCTCTCATTCAGTGTCGAGGTGTAGGGTAGCCGATCGGGGGTTCCAGGGGCAAAATCTCTTAGTTTATCTTATTGTCGGAGTGTCATGCCGGTGTCATGGTCTCGGCTGATCGTCGTGTCATATCGTCGTCACGGTCCATCATAAGCGGGTATGCACCACACAAACGGGTTAAATACCACTGCTATGCATATAGGGACACAAACTTTCATTGGCACTTGCTTGAAAAATTATGTTTGGTTTAGCAGTGGTGTTGGAACTCCCGACAAAATTTACCAGGACACTCAAGTTGTTTGTCTAAAACCAGAGAAACAAACGTGCGACTCTATACGGCAAACTCGTCTCTTTGAAACACAACAAACATATTATGTTAAGTGATGGTTTGTCAGATGGCCGGTGGCGAGTAGAGCAATAAAGATGAACGATATTGCTGTGGGAACCTGCATGCATTATCGATAGTGGAACTGAAGCAAGATTGCCTACATTCCCGTTCACCGCAATTATTTTCTTCTTGGGGCAGAACATCTTTAGGGTCTCGGTTTGTCGTCCAGCCACGTCATCGTCACGGTGCATCACAAACGGATATGGACCCCGAAAATAGCGTAGATCCCACCCCTCGCCAATGGTCCACACTATGTTTCTGGTTAAACTCTATGCATGCCTTCTATATTTTTACAGCGAAAGCTCACAACAAGGGTCACGTGGGCTATAGTTATCCACCACCGCCATCAATGTCCGTAAACGCTATCGTGCAAGATAATAAAAAAAACTTTGTACTTAAGAACACTGTGAACACGATAGGATTTGAACCCGGGTACTCTGCATGCCAGCCCATTGTTTTACCACTCAGCCAAGCTTGTGCTTTAAACTCCGCTTAAAACTCACCGCAAGCAGGTGTGATGTCCACAAAGGAATCGCGTTAATGTAAGTAATAAAGCGTTTTACAACAACCAAGGAACAACCAGGCGTTACACAATGCGAATTGTGTAAGGAGTGGGTCGTGAACGCTCCAACCCATTACAAAAGCTTCAGGCGTAATTTTTCATCGTGGTCAGTCACCGCGTGAAAAAAAAATTCTCAAAAAGTTTACGCAAATGTATAGTGGGTATCATATTTCTCTGAAGA